>NW_016810413.1:627291-632452 GCF_001698545.2 Rhinopithecus bieti
AAAAAAAAAAAAAAAAAAAAAAAGGAATAATATATTCAGCACTGAAAATGGGAAAGCAAGCACAAAGAATTTTTAAAATTTACCTTTAATTCAATCATGCAGAGATTTGTACCCTTGACCTTTTGTATAGTTTCCCATAGACTTTCTTCTCTTTGTATCTGTTATACTATGCATATTGCTTAGGGAACATTAGCTATTGTCATAAATCTTCCATACCATGATATTTGATAGCTGCATAGTATTTCATTGTATGGACGTGCCATTATTTAAGTAACCATTCTCCTATTATTGGATATTTAGTTAACCACTCTGCACTCCTTCCTGCCCCACCCTTTCACCTTAGTGGCCTTTACCCTATGGATCCAGAAGGGACCCAAAGCTAAAAAGAAACTTTGACCTTGTCTGGACTTTACAAAACTGGCAGGAGTCCATGAGAACTGTCCTTGGCTCAGAAAAATATCTCTTTGTTGTTTTAAAGTCATGATTACAGTGTCTGCAGGATTTAATCACAACTCATAATCATTATTCTACCTCCCCTCTAAATTCTTTTCCCTTACCAAATAAAATATAACATTGTTTTGAATACTTTTAATAAAGTAAAAAGAAAAATAGAAGGCATGGATACTGCTGGGGTCGACCACTATACTACCTTTCTAGGCCCTGAAAGTTGAGAATTTGAAAATGAAATAAGAATTTAGAATATCTGTCCAAATAATTCATTTTTAACAATAGGAGGGCATTTATTTGCACATTTTTTCCCTTCATGGAGGAAGTTGTTACTATATTTACAGATTACCTCATCATATAGAATTGAATAAAACATATGAGAATCAGACCTGGAGAGTATATTTCAAACAAAATTAAAAGCAGAACTGTGTAGACAATGGTGGTGGTAAGATAATAAATATTTTTTATTCTAAAGCTATATAACATTCCATTTCTGATTTATAGAGTGAGTATGTCATCATTTTAATGCTGTCTTATGTCCAAAAAATAAGTACTTAACAGTAGTGCATTAGAAACATGGTTACCAAACAGTATACCAAAACTAAAACATTGCATGGTATAGGACTGGAGAGAAGAACCAAAGTTTGTTTAGAAAAGAGAGTCTCGGGCCAGGCATGGTATCTCACACCTGACCACTTGAGTCCAGGAGTTTGAGATCAGCCTTAGCAACATAGTGAGACTGTCTCTCCAAAAAATAAAAATAAAAATAAATAAATAAATAAATAAAAATTAAAAAAGAAAGAAAACAAAATTAGCTGGGCAGGGTGATGCATGCCTGTAGTCCCATCTACTTATGAGGCTGAAGCAGAAGGATCGGGGTATCCTGAGTCCAAGAGTTGGAGGCTACAGTGAGCTATGATTGTATCATCACTGCACTTCAGCCTGGGGCGGGGCAGGGGGAAGGAGATGGGGAGAAGAAGGAGAAGGGGAACAGAAAAGGGAAGGGGAAGAAGAGGGGAGGGGAAGGGAGAGAGAAGAAGAAGAAGGAGGAGGAGGAAGGAGAGAGAAAGAAGGGAAGGGAGAGAGAGAGAAGAAGGAGGAGGGGGAAGGGAAGGGAGAGAGAGAGAAGAAGGAGGAGGAGGAGGAAGGAGAGAGAAAGAGAGAGAAGGGGAAGGGAAAGGGAAGTGGAAGGGAAGGAAAGGAATAAAGAGGAAAAGGAAAGGAAGAAGGAAAGAAAAAGAGAGAGAAAGGAAGAAAAGAAAGAAGGCAAGAAAAGAAAAGAAGGAAGAGAGCCTCAGAATTATAAGACATCATCAGGGTTGGAAGGATCTGGAGATGGATTTGCCCCACTCCCTCTCAGCAGGACTTAGAGACTGGACACCCTCATTGTAAACTGCACACTGTAACCAGCACACATCCGTACTATGAGGGGTCTTTTTGCATAACTGTGTGGTCTTAAAAATGTGGCCAATTCTTTCAAGATATATCCAGAATCCTTTAGCCATTTTATTTCCTAGCACATGGCTGTTAGTTGAATGCCACCTGACAAATTTTGGTGAATAAATTCCAAAAAAATTGGGAGGAAGATGTCCTAAATGTGAAAGCAGGATAAAATTCCCAAAAACCTGTGAGCAAGTGACCAGAGTGATTTATTGTTAAGACTGTAACTAAAGAAAAACTTGCCTTGTAACCTCCTGGTTCGAAAATGCTGAGTCTAGGCCTACAAAAAAACTTTAGGCTGGTTTCCTCAATTTTATTTTGACATATTTGTATGNGAGACGGAGTCTTGCTCTGTCGCCCAGGCTGGAGTGCAGTGGCCGGATCTCAGCTCACTGCAAGCTCCGCCTCCCGGGTTTACGCCATTCTCCTGCCTCAGCCTCCCGAGTAGCTGGGACTACAGGCGCCCGCCACCACGCCCGGCTAGTTTTTTGTATTTTTTTTTAGTAGAGACGAGGTTTCACTGTGTTAGCCAGGATGGTCTCGATCTCCAGACCTCGTGATCCGCCCGTCTCGGCCTCCCAAAGTGCTGGGATTACAGGCTTGAGCCACCGTGCCCGGCCTGTTTGTTTTTAATAGATAAATTTAAGTAAAACCCTCCATAGCTGGCAGCTGGCTTCGTGCTTAAATATTTAAATATACTTAGGATTTTTGTTCTTCAGCTCTGTCTAAAAAGTCAGTTGTATAGCAATTCTTTACTTGGGGAAGTCAGGAATGCATAACTCTCTGTGCTTCCACGTATAGTCCCACCTTCAACAGGCAATTTTACTCTCAGTACCTTTTATCAGTTGAAAGAAGGAAAAGCAAACAACTCTATAGCAACCTTGGAATCTTTCTCAGGGCACTAACATGGCTGTATTTCAAAGTACTTAATATTTTCCTAAGAGAGACAAAGAAGCACATGGTCCTTACATTATAATTTCCTAATCAGAAAGGTACAACAACACTTAAAAGGTGATTACAGTTGCACAATGAAACATTTGTAGTGGTTCTTTTAGCCATTATGTATCTAAAGTAGAATTTTTACTTTTTGGTCTTCTAAGTTCTGAGAATCAGAATGAGACTTATGTTAGAAATAATTCTTTCCTTTGATTTGTTCATATTTTCCTTAAAATCAATCACAATTATTACCAAGGACATTCTTAATCAGCTGTGTGTGCGTGTTAGGGAGGTATCAGGCTGAGTTGTTCCGTTGCTGCTTTATACATATTCTTAATTAATGATATGTATTTCCCAGAATAACTTTTACTTTCATAATCAAAGGTATGCTTCTACCTTCGACTTTATATATATATATTTTGCTACCTGCTAAGGAGGATTGGGGATAAGGTCATTTTAAGGTGTCACTCAGTCTCTTGGAACCATTAGGTTAGAGAACAAAAGTAGGTAAAGTTTACAAAGCACAAGGAGCCACCTACTATAACTGTAGATAAGACTTTTTTTCTCATTTACTTCCATCTATATTTTCTCTTGCTACTTGCTCTGGTTTCTCTGTGTCCATGCTATGCATCGGAAATAGACTATATTACTGGAAAAGGAAGACAGTTATACCAGAGCTCCTACTAAATGTTAGAAATTTTTATAGCATCTCATTTAATCCTAACAATCCTGTGGTGGATGCCTGATTATTCTCAGTTCTATAGGTAGGAAAATCAGAACGTAGAAAAGTTAAGTAAGTTGCCCAAAGCCACAAAGTTAATAAGTGGCAGGGTCATGATGCACATGATGTCCTATTCCTGAGATTTTTTGACTTATTTATATTGTCTTCTGTTTACACTAGTCTCCCCTGGTGACCTTCCTTTTTTTTTCAGCTACAAAATTTCATTCATCAGATAGTATAATTGAAGTTTTAAAATGTGCTATTCCTAGCAGGAAGCGGCCCATGGCTATATGAATATTCCTTCCCACTCACCATTTCCAATATTTGCCTCCCCAGACAGAAAGAGGAAGGGAGGCAGCCCACATGATTCTCTTGAAACATTTCATATGTTCAGAAAAAGCTGTGTGTCAAATTCTTTGTTATGTTTTCCTTTTTGCTTTGTGCTCATTGAATATGATGCTAGAGATTTAGGTAAATATTCAAAACAGAACTATGTATTTGCCCCAGGAGTAAAAGGAGAGGAGAAAGAAAAGAAAAGAAAAGAAAAGTGAAAGAAAGAGGGAAAGAGGGAGGGAGGGAGAGAGGGAGGGAAGGAAAGAAGGGAGGAAGGGAGGAAGGAAGAGAGAGAGAAAAACTGATCACGGAGACAGTAGTAGCTGGAGGGAGGGGAAGGCTGTCACCCAGGGATTATTGGGTTTGACTCTGCCCTTGGAATAACTCAAAACTTGTTAAAAGGGATCCAAGCCCTGCTTGGTTTGGCCCACAGTTTCACCTCATGCCCTTCCCTTCGTCACTCTTTCTGCACCTAACGTGCTGGCCTTGAGTTAAGTCACTTAACACTTACCATTTTCTCTCTCACTTCTAGGCCTTTGCCTGTGCTGTGCTCACTGCTTGGGCCTCTTCCCTCAGCTGTTCCCCCGGCTTACTCCCACTCAGCCCTCAGCCCTCACCTTTAGTGATACTTCCTGGAGAAGTCCTCCCTGACCTCACATGATACACTCGAGTAGCACTACGACCTCCTTCCTATACCAGTAATTACAGTAGCTATTTTACTTACGTCTATGTTATTATCTAAAGAATGTCAGCCTTCCCCACTGAACCCTTAGTCCTGTGGGCACAGGATATGGTCTGTTTGCTCACTTGTACCTTGTGCATAGTATGTACTCTGTCAAATGAATGAATGAATGAATGAGGTTGTCTTGAAAGTCATCAAATGACCAGATTTTGTTTCAGTTCAGTCTCCCTGGTAAAAATCACATGGACTTGACCTGGTAAAGCTTATATATTTGCAACTCTGTGAGATAGTAGACTAAGAAAGATGAGAAATAGTGATGAAGCAAGTGTTTTTGTACTACCATTGCTGCCTGACCATAAGTAAGTCAATCTGAAAGAATACTTGCCCCTACTAATTTGAATAAATTGATTGAAATTTATTCAAAAAAATTACTGTTTGTTCCAGCGGACCATATGTAACTGCACATATGACCTAGGGCCAACTTTGAAGCTGAGAATATATAGATTTGGCACAGGCATCACCAGAGGTTTTAAGAGTCACATAGACCACAGTCTCTTATAGATGTGATTTTTTTTTTTTTTTTTTTTTCTTTAAAAGGGCTA
>NW_016810413.1:632705-638791 GCF_001698545.2 Rhinopithecus bieti
TTTTTTTTTTTTTTTTTTTTTACTTAATAAGGGTCAATTTCTATTTGAGATCTGATATAGTCTCTGATCACAAAATTTGTTTCCTAAATCAAATTAGGGCAGTTTCAATGGGATTATTTTGGCTTAAGCTAGACATCTAAAGTATTTTCATAATGAGCAAATTATCACTATACAATTCAAACATTTTCCTCAGCTGTTCTTCTGCCAGTCATTTTGTCTGTTCAAGTTGAGGAAACAGAATAATGTGCTGGCTGATCTTACCCCAGCCCAAAAAATTCCAACTCTGAGAACCAGTGTAAAGAATTCAGGATCTGTGTGGAGTTCATTCATGGTTGGCTTAGTCATTGTGGAATAGAAGCCACAAGGAATGGATCATTTACATTCTCAGTACATTAAACTTCTGGTGCTAGAAAACACTGTGCTTTGGTTCTTATAGGCAAATGGTTCTTATAGGCATAGATACACAGCTTTTAAACACATACACACAGAGAGAAAGAGAGCTGTTCCAGAAGAATGAATTTCCTCTTTCTATGCTATATTTTTAAATAATATCTATAGTTTACTATTTTGACGAAGGGAAAAAAGAGAAAGTTATTATTAAATTGCTCATGAATATTCCTAAGAAGAAACACAAGAAAACTTGTCTTACAGATTTTATTTGAATTAGTTAAGGATAATTTCAACTTTATATGTTGGATTGTTTTGCTGCATAATGAAAAAAAGAATACTATAGAGGTATACTCCCAAAATGGGCAATGGATTGTAGATAGTTTTGGAAATAACCCAGAATAGCCTCTCATTGATTTGGTTTTTGTCGCTGAACTGAGTGGTCTGTGAAGGTGGATTTTCTAATGACTGTCCTTTACTCAGAAGTGCCAGAACTTTTTAAAAATTTGTCATCTTGATAAAAATATATTTTAAAGTAATTCATACTTTAGCTGCATACTTAAAGGTCAATGCTATGTATATGAACAGCATTCGAAGTATTAAATAATATCTTTTTGTATTTCATTATCCACCTCCTCTGTGTTGTCACCAATCATTTATTTATATTGGTAAAGTTAGTGGTTAAGCTATAACCAATCATTTCTTTGTTCCTCTCACCTGCTTCTACCTTCTACCCTATGTGTAGTTTTTGCTTCTAATCTACCATAGACTGAGAGATCAGATAACCAATGAGATTCTAAGGAAGTAAAGTACTTCAGAGGTTCTGAGGGTGCAGTTTGAGGTACAGATGGCTTTATGTCATTTTGTCTGGATTGGAGTTATATAATGATTATGCCCTAGGAAGGTGGCAGTTGATCTGTCTCTATTTCATGCCACAGTGGACCATTTTACCTTTGAGTAGGGTCCTAAATCCTAGCATTTTTAAAAAACTCAATAAAATCCAACCAATCTTTTCTTTCTTTTTTTTTTTGTTTTGTTGAGAGGGAGTCTCGCTCTGTCGCCCAGGCTGGAGTGCAGTGGCCGGATCTCAGCTCACTGCAAGCTCCGCCTCCCGGGTTCACGCCATTCTCCTGCCTCAGCCTCCCGAGTAGCTGGGACTACAGGCGCCCGCCACTTCGCCCGGCTAGTTTTTTTTTGTATTTTTTTAGTAGAGATGGGGTTTCACTGTGTTAGCCAGGATGGTCTCGATCTCCTGACCTCGTGATCCGCCCGTCTTGGCCTCCCAAAGTGCTGGGATTACAGGCTTGAGTCACTGCGCCCGGCCAAATCCAACCAATCTTTTCTAAGATGACTTTAAGATGACTTTGTGAGGGCTGTTCCTATTGTCTTGCTCATAGGAAGATGCTATAAATATGTTTGAAACATTGATTTCTTGTCATTTCTACTGGAATGTGCTTTTCATAGATAATGAAACCACAGTGATGGCTTTTCCTAGAAACTCAGTCTATACTGACAGAGAATTGCCCAAAGAGTCCACATAGGCAATTAGCCAGCTTATTCAGTTGTGCCCTTTCATGGGGAATCTTGTCTTCCTTGATGCATAAATAGTCTGCCCATGCTGGAGGCAGAAGGCACCAAGGCATACCTCCCACACTGACCTGCTCTGTGGTTGACCAGCGCCTCCCTTCCCACATTGTAAGTCTCTTAAAACTCCCCTGCAGTCCTGCAGTCTTCTTAGAAGTTGCATTCTCTATTTTTGTTGCACCCTTAAGAGAGTTACCTTGTTGTACATGTGACCCTCAAGGAGGAGAAGGAGGCAGTATCTCAGTTTGTAGCAGCCTTAGACTAAGCAAGCTGTATGAGGGGCTCATCTCACTTAACCCTTCAGTAACTGTGAGGTATAAATATTGGTCTTCATATTTCACCAGTGATGAACTGGAACATCAGGAAGCTGAAGTCCATGCCCAACATCACATAGCTAAGAAGTAGCAGAGCTGGACTTTGAGCCCAGGTCATCTAATTCCACAGCCCAGGTTCTCTCTAATACCCCATCCTGCTGCCAAGAGAGGAATCTCATATTCATGCTAGACAGACTTTGGGCCAGTATCTCACATAAGAATCCAACCACACTGTGAGATAGGTATCATAATGGCTCCCAGTTTACACACAAACAAGGGACATTAGGGAACTTGATGACAGTCACTCATCAGTTAATGGCAAATCCTGAAAAAGAACTCAACCTCTGACTCAGTTTCTCTAAACCTCAATTTCCTCATTATAAAATAAGAATAATTGGGCTGGGCACAGTGGCTCACACCTGTAATCCCAGCATTTTGGGAGGTGGAGGCGGGTGGATTACTTAAGGTCAGGAGTTCGAGACCAGCCTGGCCAACATGGTGAAACCCCATCTCTACTAAAAATTTAGCCAAGCATGGTGGTGCCCACCTGTAATCCCAGCTACTTGGGAGACTGAGGAAGGAGAATCGCTTGAACCTGGGAGGCAGAGGTTGCAGTGAGCCAAGATAGCACCACTGCACTCCAGCCTGAGCCACAGAGCAAGACTCTGTCTCAAAAAAAACAAACAAACAAACAAAAAAAAAAACAAAAAACAGACTGTTAGGATTATTGTTAGGACAAAATGAAATAATTTTTGTGAAGTGCTAAGCACCATGTCTGGCATAAAATAAGCCCACAATAAATGTTAGCAAAGGCAAAATCACTTTGAATAGAAAAATCCTGCCATTCTCCTCTCACCTGTTTTGACTCTTACAAAGATTCCATTATAGAATGGTAAATGAAAGGGTATCTTCTCCCACTTAAAACAGAACATTAGATCAAGTGCTGGGTAATTTGTCCTTCATCACCTAAGTGATTACACAAGTGGTTTCAAGGCCCTTTTTCAGTTCTGTGGCTATATCATTGTAGCAATGGGGTGCTGTTTTTCCTATTAAGAAATTGCAGGTCAGAACTCACGTCTTCTCTGTAGTAATAAAGTGGCATGCTCACACAAAGGATGGAACAGAGCCCATTATCAAAACTTAGTAAAGACTTTGATTTTCAGAGTTGTAAATGATGAGGAGTATAAACAGAGACCTACGGAATATTTGTTTCTCATGGAAAGATAAGATACCTACAACATTTTTAAAAGGTGAAAACAAAGGCTAGATCATTGATTTTTTTTTTTTTTTAACAAAGGCATTTAAGAAAATATTTGCTTTGTGCTTGGCTCTGGGAGATAATAGAAGTAATTATTAAGCCGGAATTTAGTGGCCCAAGTTGAATCAGGAAGCCAGTTCCTCAGAACAGTTCCCAGTAATGCTTGAGGACTCTAACAAGATATACAGCCAAAGCCAGGCACTTTTTTACTTGTGAAAGACTGTGAAAAAACATTAATCATATTTTCCTGGAGCTCCAATAGTCCTGTCTATCAAACTCTTTGATGATAATGAAATTACATCCTGGAGAATTGATGATTAAGATCCTTCAGTGCCAATGTACTGAATTGCTTGATTTTACATAGAGTATGGTTATATACCTTCCACGTTAATGTATCCTGGAAGGAAATAAGATGGAATTTCAAGTGGCCCATTCTCCATTTTTGCAGATTACAGATAGGCTTCAGAAACTCCCCCTCCAGGAAACTACATCCCATCCCACTTTCGAATTAAATGCATCTTCTCTGTTCTCCCATATAGCCTATGTAGACTTCTAACGTAGCACGTACCACATTGTTATGACATATTTACTTGCCTAACTCCCAGACTTGACCTTGGAGTCCTTGGCTAGGTTGTAAGGTGCCTGGCACTTCAGAGTTATTCAGTAAGTGTTCATTGACTGACTGACTGACATGTTTTTAAGTTTCTAGCTTCAAACGGGCCCTTACTGTCAATAACAGATTTATTCATTCCTTATTGCCTCTGTCTCATTGCTAAATCATGATTCCAAAGCTTTAACACTCTTTTCATGCCCTTTCTTCCACTTATTCCCTAACCACTCTCACCCTTCACAAACACCTTCACCTTCCTTACCTTTCTTCTTTGTTGCTTTCCTTCCTCTGCCCCCAACACCTCTTCACATCTTTTTTTTTTTTTTTTTTTTTTTTTTGAGACGGAGTCTCGCTCTGTCGCCCGGCTGGACGGCAGTGGCCGGATCTCAGCTCACTGCAAGCTCCGCCTCCCGGGTTTACGCCATTCTCCTGCCTCAGCCTCCCGAGTAGCTGGGACTACAGGCGCCAGCCACCTCGCCCGGCTAGCTTTTGTATTTTTTGGTAGAGACGGGGTTTCACCGTGTTAGCCAGGATAGTCTCGAACTCCTGACCTCGTGATCCGCCCGTCTCGGCCTCCCAAAGTGCTGGGATTACAGGCTTGAGCCACCGCGCCCGGCGCCTCTTCACATCTTTACACATGTTCTCCTTTTCCTGTCTTTAGAAGTATTGCTCTTGGTTTCAAATTCTGTCCCCTCCATCTAAGTTTGTTTGTTTTTGTGAGATGGAGTCTTGCTCTGTCACCTAGGCTGGAGTGCCCTGGCATGATCTTGGCTCACTGCAAACTCTGCCTCCTGGGTTCAAGTGATTCTTGTGTCTCAGCCTCTCTAGTAGCTGGGATTACAGGAGCCCACTACCACACTCGGCTCATTTTGGCCAGACTGGTCTCGAATTCCTGACCTCAGGTGATCCACCTGCCTCGGCCTTCCAAAGTGCTGGGATTACAGGCATGAGCCACCACGCCCAGCCACTTCCATGTAAGCTTTGGATCATAAGCATCGCGTCTTAAATCTTGCCCATCAAATACCCGCTTCCCTTCTGTAGCCGTAGTTTCTTTCTCACTGTTGGTTCTTTTTCCACAACTTTGTAACATGCCCAGTGGTCCCACTTTCTAATAAAATCTCCACTTTCCCTGCTTCCCACTCTGCCAATTTCTCTTCCATCTTCACATTGCCTGAATTCATTGTACTCATCTCCTAACTTCCCACCCCCAACTTACAGTCCAGATTCTGCCCTCACCAGTGGCTTCCTAATTTCCAAATCCAGGAACATCTTCTTAAAGAGGTCTTCCTACCTATTTCTGTCCAGGACTCTAGCTGGATTTAATAATGCTGTCTTTTTCCCAGCTGCCCAGGCTGGAAATCTTGGTGCTATTTTCTACCTCCTCTTAACCCTGCTTAACATTCTGTAAGAATAAAAATACTTGTGTTTATGTTTGTACATTTATTTTTTATTTGGTATACAGCAAAAAAATACTGTATGAAGTAGAGGAGTGATGAAACATTCATCAGGGTGATCTGCTTTGGCAGTGAAAGGGCCAAGCTGGTAATAAAGCATGGAAAGTAGTAAAAGCAGTGAATGAACCACATGCATTGTATACATAGCAGCTATTCTTAAGAATTCTGATTTCCACATATTCTAAGCACTAACAGAAAGCCAACCCAACCAAGACTTGAAGCCAGAATGTTGTTTTTTTCACAAATAGTTGTGATATTTTTGAAATGCTAACACAAAATTATGTATCTACACATATATGTGTGTCTATATAGAGAGAGACATGAAAGATCCTCATTAGGTTTCTATGTGATAATATCATCAGACATCTTTTAAGGAACAAAACAATGCTCTTAATCACTTTTTTTTTTTAACGTCTTTTTCTTTTATTATGATTATTATTATTATTATACTTTAAGTTCTAGGGTACATGTGCATAACG
>NW_016810413.1:639931-655738 GCF_001698545.2 Rhinopithecus bieti
GCAATGCGGAGTCTTTTTTGGTTCCATATGAACTTTAAAGCAGTTTTCTCCAATTCTGTGAAGAAACTCATTGGTAGCTTGATGGGGATGGCATTGAATCTATAAATTACCTTGGGCAGTATGGCCATTAAATCACTTCTTTCATACCATAAATAGTTGGAATTTTCATCCTCTGGGGCCTCCTATGAACCTCTGCAGAGTAGTTTAGCCCTCAGACTGGAAATTAAGCTAATCAGTAGTTACTTGCTTGACACTCCCCCTCCCCCTTTTCTCTTTTCTTTCTTTCTTTTTTTTTTTTTTTTTTTTTTTTTTTTTTTTTTTTGGTGTGTGTGTGTGTGTGTGTTTGGAACCTGTTTAATGAAAACACAGGTTCCATTCAGTGATATAAAACAGCACATCACAAAGCTTTTTCACACATAGCTTGTTTTTAGTTCTTAGGCCTGGATATTTGTGTGTTCTTAATATAGGCCTAATAACTGCTGAAATGTCATTTTTTAGATTCAACAAACTGTGTGTTTTGAAGCTGTTTGATGAAAACACAGGTTTCATTCAGTGATATAAAACAGCACGTCACAAAGCATTTTCCAAGATAGCCTCTTTTTATTTATTGGGGCTGGATATCTGAGCCCATTGAGCCTTTATATAAACATGAATATGTCACTTCTTTTTTTGTTTTCAATTTAATTTAATTTTAATTTCCAGGATACATGTGCAGGACGTGCAGGTTTGTTACATAGGTAAACCTGGGCTGTGGTGGTTTGCTGTACCTATCAACCCATCACCTAGGTATTAAGCCCTGCATGCATTATTTTTGTTATTATTATCATTATGTGAAGGTAAAATGGAGGTTTAGTTTGAATTTAAGAGAACAGTAACAGAAAGGGAAAATAACCAGCCACCCAGGGTCTATTTTTAACTGCCACGGTTTGAGCAAAGCCATGAAGAGAGAGAACTAGGGCCTGTTAATGCCAGCCATGAAAAAGCTGCTACAGTGGCAATGTGTGACTGAGCCTAGCAGGAAAGTGCTTACATAGCACTCAGGCCCACCTTTCAAGGACCTTGCAAAGAAAGGAGACATTTGAGAGCCAACAAGAATTAAAACATGTATGTGCCACAGAAGGGTAGGAGGAATTCCACGGGTAAATGGTCACATGGGTCTACGGTTAGTAGAATTAGACAACATTTCACAATACACTTCCAGTGAAGCTTGGTTTGAATCTTGGTACTCTTGCAAGAGAAGAAGAGAGCTAGGGGCAGAGCAGGCAGTGTGAGGCATAGAGGCATGAGCCAGCAGGGCTCGTTCAGGGAACAGCAGTGTAGATCATGAGGCTAGAGCCTGAGGTTGTGGGGAGGCTCATGATGGAGTAGAAGAGGCAGAGAAGGGACCAGAGGAGATGTCAAAATGAACTGGAGATAGCTGTACTAGTTTGGCATCTTAAAGAATTTTGGCTTTGCACTTAGGCAGTGGGAAGCTATTAGTTGTTTCTAAGCAAGTTTTCTTATCTATAAAATGGAAATAATGAGCTCTGTACCACTGGATTCTTGTGTGTAAAAACATAGCAAATTGTCATCCCTTGGTAACTATTTGTTCCTTCATTTTTTTAATCTGATAAATAATTGAAATAGGTTATAAATGTAACAGAATTTGAAAGCATATCAGGATATGTTGGTAATTAAAAAAAAAATTCATTGCATAAACGTTCAAGTAGTTTCCATTTTCCCCAAACTTTATTTATTTTATTTTATTTTATCTTATTTTTTGAGTCAGAATCTCACTCTCTTGCCCAGGTTACAGTATAGCAGCACAACCTCGGCTCACTGCAACCTCCAACTCCCAGCTTACAAGCGATTCTCATGCCTCAGCCTCCTGAGTAGCTGGGATTACAGACATGCACCACTGTGCCCAGCTAATTTTTGTATCTTTAGCAGTGGCAGGGTTTCGCCATGTTGGCCACGCTGATCTTGAACTCCTGGCCTCTTGTGATCTGCCTCACTCAGACTCCCAAAGTGCTGGGATTACAGGTGTGAGCCACTGGGCCTGGCCATTTTCCTCAAATTTTGAATATTTTATTTTCTATATAAATATTAAAAAGAAGAGGAATTAAGTCATTTAATTTGTCTGTAACTCTAATTCATTACATGGTTTGTATCCATTTTCTGGACTTTTCTGAGCCTTAGTTTTTCATGTGTGTAATTTCTTTTGCAGTCTGATAAATTGAATTTAGTAATCTGTAGACCAAAATGCTATAGCCTTTTAGAGATGGAACAAAATTAGTTGTTATAAAAATGTTTATTTTCTAACAGACTCCAATAAATAGAACGATAATGAGTCTCCATTCACATTAGCTCCCGGAGGACATGGGATAATTGTATAGAAAACAATTAAAGGAAGGGATTGTACTAATGTAATTTTTTTAGAATTACCCAACAGTAAGATTATGAGCATGGTTCTTGACTGAGCCCCCCAGCCCACTCAGTGTAGTAGGACTAAAACTCAGACCACTCCCATTGTACAAAGGAGGTGTGTTCAGAATGCATTCAGATGGCTAACGTCTGTCACTTGCAGAAAAAAAGGTGTGAGTTAGGCCTAGCTGTTCCTTTCACCTTTCCTCCTTTCCTGCCTCCTTCATTTATCAATTGTCTAAAGTGTGTATAGCATTATGCCTCCCAATGTTATAATGATTGGCTCCATCGCAACCTGGGTTAAGTTTAACATTGAAAAATTAGTTGTATCTCACAACCTGCCAAGTACGAGAGAGAAGTAAGTAGTTCTTTTCTCTCCAAACAGACAAATCAGCGGCGGTTTCTGTGTGTTTTTCTAGTTAGAGTAGCCACCTTTACACACCGAGTTTTAGTTATTCCTCTCAACAACACTATGAGGTCGGTTTTAGGATCCCCATTTTACAAATGAGGCAAACGAGGGCTCGGAAAAGTTAAGTGGCAGAACCTGGATGTCAGGTCAAAGACCGTAACTTCCAGCCCAGCCCTCTTTCCACAACTGCTCCTCAGTTAGGCAGCCCAGGTGTTTGTCCCTACCCACAGGGGAAAAACCAAAGACTGCGAACACTAGTAGAAACAACATTCCGATTAGGAATATAAAAGATTACAGCGTGAAGTCAAATAGTCTCCCTCCTCACCTCCTGTAGGTCTTGCCCAAATCATTCGTTAGCCTCTTCTTCTATCCCTCCCTCCTACAGTCTTTTTGCCTGCTTCCTAATCATTAGATTGACATCTCAAGGTAGGGGAGAAGTAGGGGAGTCCAGAGTCCTGGTGCTGGGATTGAGGGGAGGAACACTTTCACTTTCAGGGCTATTGTTCTTGCTTCCCTTTGGATGAAGTAGTATTTTCTGTTATTCATTTTATGTTTACTTACTGTCTGAATTGAATACTGTTAATTTATGTGCCCTTGGCTCTAAACCTCTAGTTATATATTTTTGTGTTGTTAATATTTTTAATTGGTGTTTCTAAAGTAAATGTACTCTGTGTGTTTGGCAGACCAACAAAGTGAAATGTAAAAGAGTCTATTTTAAAAGTCACCATATAAGGTGAAAAGGCCCTTTTTGTGTGGGTGTGTGTGTGCGTGTGTGCAGATCGCAGGTTTTATCAGGAACATATTCGTTAATATTTATTGTCACAGTTTACAGTGTGCCCCTTGAGTCCCTCTGGATTATGCACAGCCCAAATGACGTAACCTTGGAAAATGCAATAAATCTAAAGTTGGAAACCACTTCTAATGGGAAGTTTCTTGAAAGTTGTAAAGTTAAATTGCCTCTTCCAGGATGAGGGAGGTGGTGCGGAGAATGCCCGAGGGGATCCGGACTTGCCTCTTGTGGGTGTTATCCTCTGTGTTGGAATGCTGGGTCTGTGGGTTGGATTATTTTGTTTTGTTTTGTTTGAAATCCTCTGAGTATTTTTTTAACCCCAATATGCCATGGGGTGGCAAGCTTATATATATATATACCTTAAAATGTAACCTTTGATCATCCTTTTATGTATCTAGAATGACTCTTATGCTATATATGCATACCCAGGAGCCCAGAAGCACAATTTAATTCATCAGAATCTTAACTTTGCAAGGAGACAGGCATTATGTAGTTCATTTTGCCAGCCCATGTGTGAACCCGTCCAGTGCTATGCAGCCGAATACCAGTCAAAGTATCCCATGTTTTACATTTTAGGACATTTTTTGCCGTATTATTTTGGGGAGCTGGAAAGGCTCCTGGGAACCTATACCTTTGGCCCTGGTGTCTCTTTTTGAAGCTACATAGAATATTCTCTTATAAGTGATTTAGTCTAAAAAATTAGTTTAAGAATATTTATCTCCTTCCAAGACATTTTTAGATATTTAAAGATAATGACACTGATCTTGCCTTTCCCCCTTTCTAGATGCCAAACATCTTTAGGTCTGCCAACGTATTTTCTTATGTCATAGTTCATTTGTACATGTGTAGAGCACAACCCATGTATATATTGACACAGCTAGAAACTAGGGAAACACTGAGGACCAATTAGGCTGTGATTCTGCCCTTCAGGAACTTCTGATCTATTAATAGCAGAGTGGCAAGGGCTATTATAGGGGCCCCAAATTTAGCCTTGGTGATTGGGGGTTAGGGATGTCAAGGAAATTTTTCTGCAGGACACATCACACAAGTGAAGTCCTGAAGAGAGAGTACTATGAGTTACCCGAGGAAGCGACATGAATGAGGAGAGGAAGGTATTCCAGGAAGGACTGGTTTGCTGGAAAGGCTGAAGGGGAGGGGATGCATGGTGAGTTCAGGGAAGTGAGGGTGGTTCATTGTGGTTGAGGCACTAAGTGGGAGATGAGGAGTAGGGAAAACATGTAGAAATGCTAGAGCAGAAACCAGGGCTAACAGTGGGGAGATGAGGTCACATGTGAGGAGAGCGTGGAAGATGATGGGCAGTCCTCATCAGGAAGGATATTTATTGTTCTCTTGGGTACATAACTACTATGGGCAACATAAAAGGTTCTGCATGAGGTCATTTAGGTTTAGGAATATTTTGTATATTATCTTTTGTTGTTAGAGAAAGGATGTATTCAGTCATTAGGGTTAGACAGATATAGCTCTTTCAGTAGCATGATCATTTCTCCAGCAACAATATGTTTGGAGAAAGAAGAGGAAGAGATAATATTGTTTTAACATTCTTATGACTGTGAGAAAGTTTGGTGGCTTCAATACACAAGATTATAATTAATAATAACAACAACAGCAACAAACACATATAGCACTGTAGGCCTGGTCCTGTTACAGTAAGAAATATAATGTTCCCATTAACTCTATGAGGTGGGTATTGTCCCCAGATACAGTTAGTTTAAATAACTTATCCAAAGTTAGAAAGCTAAATGGGAGAGCTAGGATTTGGCTGCAGCCCCTAAGAACAAATGGGGAAAGATTTAAGTCATAGATGAAGAACTCTGAGGATGCCTTAAGACATGGCTCTAGCCTGCTGTTTATGGTCACAACTACATACTCACCGGAATGTTCATGACCGAGATAAATAAAGCAAGTATTCATCCATATTTCACATGTTACTCACACACATTGCTACATGGAAGAGATTGCTCTCTTGATGGCTTTTAGGAGCTAGCCTGGGTTTTACCAGCAGTTGAGGTTGCTTGCAGCCTTAGTTTCTCTCCCTGCCTCCTGCCACTGTCAAAGAGGATTTAGCCTGCCTACAAAGGGTAAAATAATTAGGATAACAGTGCACCAGAGAAAATTTGAAATGCTCTTACTCTTAGGGAGACCTTTCTAGATCAAGCCACTTAATGCTAGCAACCATGAAGGTATAGTTGCCCCAGAACAGTGTGTGGTTTTCCACTAGCAGTGATTTTGCCCTAGCATTGACTGATCCGGTGTGGTGGATATATGCAGATAAGTCTTCTTGGGAACAGAAGGGATGAAGATACATAAGAGAAAGTTTAAAGTGATGATCCGTGGAGCCTGTGCTATATAGGAAAAAAAGTAAAAATAAGAGTGGGCTGTGATATAAGGATATAGCACAGAAATAAGGGGATGAGGGTCTCTGTGGGTCCAAAAAGAAGTGAAGTGGGAGCAACTGCTTGAAAGTGTTAGAAGGACAGCAAAGAATGTTGAGTGAGCAGGATATTTACATTTTGTGTCAGAGAAGACTTTTAGCACTCGTCCTTGCCTTGGTGTTACCTGAATATGCATCCTTTATTATTATTATTATTATTATTATTTTTTGAGATGGAGTCTCGCTCTGTAGCCCAGGCTGGAGTGCAGTGGCGTGATCTCGGCTCACTGCAACCTCCACCTCCCGGGTCCCGGTTCAAGCAATCCTCCTGTCTCAGCTTCCTGACTAGCTGGGGATTACAGGCACACGCCACCATGCTCAGCTAATTTTTGTATTTTTAGTAGAGATGGGATTTCACCATGTTGGCCTAGCTGGTCTTGAACTCCTTACCTCATGATCCACCTGCCTCAGCCTCCCAAAGTGCTGGGATTACAGACGTGAGCCACCGCACCCTCATCCATTTGTTAATGATTTAATTAAAATGTATCATAGCAAAAATGTTCAATAGGCCAGGCTGGAGCTCCCAGGTACAACCAAGGTGAAGCTGATTTCACATGACTTTATAATCTTCAAGCCCATGTTTGAATATTTGAACATATGATTGTTGTGTGATTAAATAAAAACAGAGGTCGTAGACTCATTCTGTGGTGCAAATTTACCCTATAGATTTATATGCTCAGTAGGAAGTACATTGAGTTATTATAAGCAGTGATAATTCTATCTTCCAAATCCATTACGCTTCAGTTAGATTTAATTTTTACTTATCAATATTTATCTTGATTAGTGATCTTACCTCTAGCTAGCTTACAGTTTCCATGAGAATAGGGACAGTGTCTGTGTCTAGTTTCTCCCATGTTACCTAGCCCAGTACAAGGCATATGGTACTCAGAGACTTAGGGGTACCATATGCCTTGTACTGGGCTAGGTGATGTTTAGGATGGGTCCTTAAACAGGATCAAGGCCAAACCATTTATATTAGAGTGAGGCAGTCAAGGTCCTGACAGGTAAGTGATCTGCTCAGGGCTCAAAGCTAGGTAGTGAGAAAGCCTGTGCCAGAACCCAAATCTCATTCCTCACTCTGTTCTTTGCACCATATCGCTTTGACATTGAATCAAGTTCTTGTAGTGATCTTCTCTGTGTGTGTCTAGGGCCAAAAGGAAATATGTTCCCTAAGCTAGAGCTTCCCAACCTGTTTCTCAATATGACTCACAGAGAAATTGGGGATATTTGTCTAGAACAGTATGGTGAACAAAGGAGGCTTCGGAAGGCCACTGAAGAAAGATGTCCCCTAGGATACTAACGCCCAGAAACCTCCAGGCTACCCCGGGGGATCATACCTTCACAAACCTCTCACCACTGTGCTCCCTGTAACTGTTGGAAAACTCTTTCTAAGTTAATATTAGATCACTTGAACATCAGTCCCATAGTGCACAGATACAATAGTTTCCCAGGCAGGCTTTAAGACTGTATAAAAATTCTTCTTCAAACCAAAAAGAAACATGATCCTTTTCATTGTATTTCTTGAAGTACCTGGTATACTCAGATACTGCTGTATCTGTAAATAAATTATGATACCTTATAAATTTTAAAGGAAATGTACAAATGTTATTTTCTAGTAATTACCTTGAAAGACATTGGTCCAGGAAAATGTTTTCTGAAGCAATGTTAATCCTGCTAGCCAAACATATCACTTAGTCCCTACTGTGAAATGAGGGATATGTGCTTAAATTGTGAAACAAATATGTGAGTCAGGTATTTTTCCTTTGAGTCTAAGTGGTTTATGACTTTCTTTCCTGTTCTTTGTATATGTGGGAGTTCTATAATTTTTTATCAAGATGAAAGGTTGGCTTATGTTCTTACTGGTGCAGGCTGTCACATTTCTCTCTGTTGCCCAGTCAGGTGCTATGGCATGTGCTGGTTCTGGCATAGTGTACTCTGTGGATGTACCAGCATGTTCTTCAAGGTCGTGACTGATTTTCCAGACCTTTGGAATTGAGATAAATATTAAATTTGTAGCTGTCTCTGAATGTCTTCCAGACACTTTTCTTCATTTGTTTGTTTGTAGGGTAAACATACCTGATAGCAGCAATTTAAGCATACCTTTAGAATGACCCTGTATGGCCAGTGCACCTGAATGTGTGTTCCAAGGTAGGGAATCCAGGAATGGCCAACCCGGAGATTCGTTCCTTACTATAATAAATATTTGAGCCCCCTGCTCATCCTGTGGAACATGGGCTTATTGGGAATTGAGGCCCTGAGTTTTAGATTAAATGAAGGCTGCCAGATGGAGGTCATTAGGGGGAGGGTGTTAAATGAAAATTCTCTGTAAACTGCATGCTCTTTGCAAGCGGTTGTGGTTTTCCTGCCCAGCCCGCAGCCACTGGGCCATGCAATTATATTGTCCAGCCTGCTGCCACTGGACCATTTCTATACATAAGGTGGTTCTCCTGTCCAGCCTGCAACCACTTCTCCACTCTCTCCCCGTATGTAAGCCCCTAGTAAATCCCATGTCTCATTTGCTGCCTCTGGGTCTTTTCTTCGGCCTCTCAAACCTAGTGCCTTCCCTTCTGAGGTTAATAGGGGTTCAGCACAACAGTGTTTTAACAGAGAAAGTGATATTTACAGGGATACATCTCACAATATCTCTTAGGAAAGGTAAATAAAATGTTCACAACTTGTAGGTGAATAATTCCTTAGATAAATTGTTTCTTAACTTGGGAGGAGTTTGGGAAGGGACCTAAGCAGGCTGCAGAGGCTGGGTGTGGGAGCTTGTAATGAATGGCTGGAAGCTGAAATGGTCAACTCCAGGCAGATCTCCGGGGACGAAGCAGCTTCTGCCACCAGTAGCCCTTCCTTTCTGTTCCTGTCATAGCCCCACTGCTCTGTCTGAACCCTTCCAGAAAATTGATGGGTAGATTTTTTTTTTTTTTTTTTTTTTTGGCTATATACAGTTTTAGAGCTTAGAACTAGATATAATTCAGTCTAGCATATTTCTCCTTCCCCAGAAATGATTGTTTTTGTGCAGAGCCCCATCACAATAGTATGGAGACTTAGACTGAGTTCACTCATCACTAACAATTAACTTTATAAACATTCAACAAGTAGGACAACTGTTATTACTGTTACTCAGAACCCTTTGCTCTGTATCTACAGTTTGATTTAAGATGCCACATTTACATGGCATTTTCAATCTTCAAACTCTAACAGATTTTAAAGCTAGGTGGATGAGAATAGAATCGTTCTAGTAAATGTAGTGTGACAGATTTGAAAAATCATTTGGTGAGCAGGATCTCTGTGAAGTTATATGGGCCATGTGTACAAGACGTAACTGAAGAAAATTAATTCAACAGAGTATGCCGTACTTGAACAACACAGAGATTTACTCAAACTGAACTAACTCAACCTGGCAGAACTCTGAGCAGTGTTGATTGTAAAGCCTGGATGAAAATAGATGGAGTATGCCTGACTGAACCTCTGTACTGCCCCACATGCTACACAGGTGGGGGATTGGATGGCTGTTAGGTGATCATTGCATTCTCTTTTGGATCCCTGTTGAGAAGAAATGATAAGAGAGGGAAAGGAGATGGGGCAAGAACAGTCTGAAAAAGAAAGGATAAAGTTCTTAGACTCTCTTCAGACTCTAAGAAGAACTTTCTGAAAAGCTTGGATTAGGTCTGGCAATGGATATAAGCAAAGGACTCTTGGAGTGTATTCTTGGCTCTTAGCCCCACCTCTGACTTTGAGCAAATCAACTGACTTCTCTGCCTATAAAATAATAATCCCTCTGACATTAATACTTACCTCATGAGGTTATCTAGAGGATAGTGTTGGTAATAATGTCTTGTGTTTACATCATTCCTTTCACAGAGAGCTCAAAGCACTTTGCATACATTGAGAATGAAGCTTCTTGTGAGGAGTGAATAGAAGTGTTCACTTTCTGGAAATGAACTTAAGCCATAAGAGCCTGAATTTAATGCATTGCAGGAAGAAATATGGTACATAGTGATCCAGTGGGTCAAATGAATTTTTTATTCCACGAAGATTCCCATCCTGCCTCCTTGTTTTGTGAATTGAGGAAATATGGTGAGTCCATACACCTGGATGGGAGATCCCACATATGCAATTAGAATGGTCTCTCACGACACATACAGAGATTGAAGAACAGTCTGGACATTTTTTGATAACGTTCTTTGGGCCTTGGTAGTAACTGAAAGACACCTGGGAAATCTTAGCTCAGAGCTACAGAATGACACTAATGGATCCCAGAAATAGAAATGTAGATATGGAGTGTTCTATCTGTTTATTTCACCTCAATTCAACCAATATTCCTTGAGTGCCTTTTATATACATGATTTTGAGGGATGTGGAGAATGAAAGAGACACAGCATGCTCAGGAAAGTTAACCTGGTATTAGCAAGGAGAAAGAGTAGGATTTACAAATAGTTTAGTGCAGCAGTATGCAAGAGTGTCAGAAAAGCATCACAGTACTTCAGTACATCTACTTGGGCAATCTCAAACATGTATTACTCATGTACCAGGCAGTATGCTGTTCCCGGAGAGATATAATCTCTGCCTTAGGGATCCTTGGGGAAAACATGTGCAAAGAGATAGTTTTAGCACATTCTAGTAAAGGCAGTGATCAAGGGCACCTAGCCTTACATGGCAATTTAGGGAAGGTACCTTGGAGGATGAGACTTCTCCTAAAGTCTTAAGAATTGAAAAGAACATGGGAAGGGAATTCCAGGCTGGGAGAATAGTATGTTCATAGGCCCTCAGTGTTTAGCCTTCTTTGAACAAAAAATGGCAAACTACAGACAGTTTGGTCTTCCTATAGCATATATTATACTTAGGGGTATGAGTGAGAAACAGGAATTAAGATAAAGGAGCTGTTTTGCTGTCTTGTTTACTGTTGAATAGTAGTATGAAGTAGGTCCTGAAAAGAAATTTTTTGGGAAAAAAAAAAAAATAAACTGAATGATATGTTGGGTTTAAGTCCTTGCAGGCAGGCTATCCAGGTAAATAAACATGGAAAGTGATGGCAGGTAATCAGGGCTGGAAATACAGATTTGGGAGTCACCCCGTATCAGTGGTGTTTAAAATCAAGAGCAAATGAAATTGCACAAGGAGAATGTATAGAATGTACAAATTACCAAGGGTGAAGCCTTGAGTAATATAGACGTTTAAGAAGCAAACAAAAGAAGAGGAACCCATGGGGAAACTGGAAAGGAAAAAACAGAGAAATAAGAAAAAATGAGAGGAGAGAATTGATACATGTTCCTCAGGTATGGCATTATGGAGTTCACTGGTGTCTCATCAGAGACGTTTCAGTGCAGTGGCCAGGGCAGAATTGACATTGTGTCTTGTTTTAAGGTAAATGGGTAGGGTGAGAAAGTTGAGAAGAGTTAGCACAGACCTCTCTTTCAAGTCACTTGGCTTAGAAGAGAAGGAAGGGTATGGTTTCTGGGGTGCAACCCAGGTTCAAGAAGCAAAAAGAAAAAAATTTATTTGATAAAAGATTTAAATGGGTTTCTGCGTTTAGAGGAAAGAGTAAATAGGCACTGAGAATTTAAAGATTTAGGAAGTAAAGGGGATAATTAATGGAGCTTGGTCCTGGGAGTGCTGAAAAGGGGGGCCATGTGTGGAGGGCAGGATCTTGACCTGGAGTAAGAATACCTCATCCTCTAATTTAAAGAAAATGCACAAGGACAGGTCCAGGCATATCTAAAAAGGGGAGGGGAACAATATTGGGATAATATATGTATAATTGTCTTATTGAAGTAGAAAAATGATGTCATCTGCAGAGAAGGATGTAGTCTTGTTTGGGGTCTTGAGCAATATGACAGTTTGGAAACATTGCTTAGTAAAGTAAGAGCAAGCTAAGCAAGAATGAGTAGGAGGTTGAGCCAAGTTGATGGCCTATTTGTGACTGAGGACTGCAGATTTATATAGTTGCATCAGTCTGAAAGCTGACTTTTTTTTTCCAGCTGAGCTCAGCAGCTTGGTCACAGAAGTATAGAAGTCTATGTTTGAATTGATCCTAAAGATATTAGTGAAAGAATGGTTTCAGTAATAAGTCATGCTATCCCAAATGGGTAAAGCAGTGAGGCCAGGAAAGAGGTCAAGGAACTATGGTTTTCCAGAGATTGGAGAGCAGAAGTAGTGAGAGCAAAGGCATGGGGGGCCTGGAAGGATCAGAGATTGTGGTCATCTTCACATAATGGATAGGAGGCAGCCCCACTAGATGATTAGTTGCAGGGTATGACCTTGGAAATCCATGACCATGGAGATGAAGGAGGTGAGGAATTTATAGATTGTTGGATGGCTTGTCTAGATGGATACTGAAGTCACTCGGGATGGTGAGAGGACAAAGGATATGTTAAAGGTTGTTGCCAAGTGCCCTAGTCATGAATAAGTATTGTGGAGGGACGAGGATATTAGTAAGGGGATATCAATGAGAAAAGATAATTGGATAATATGAAATTCAACAAATGAGTCTGTTACATCAGAGGCATTAGGGAGTAATGGTTTAGAAGCATTATAAAAAGGAATAATCAGTTAGGCATTGTCTTAAAATTTGGTTGAGCCATATAAACTTGTTGATATTTGAGTATTTTGAAATATAAAAATAGTAATTTCATGTGGTTCAACCTCATACTTTATATGCATTAAATCATTCATTCTCACAACTACCTGCTGAAATGGTTTATCATTTTGCAGCTGAGAAAGTGGAGTCACAGAAATAATAAGTAATTTGTCCAAAGTCATCTGATATGTTTTGGAGCTTAGTTTCAGACCCAGGCAGTCTGGCTTTAGAGACTACAATCGCTCTCTGAATAGGGAATGCCCACCTTACCCTCACTGCCCTTCAGGCCTTATGGTGTGTGAGGTGGATGAGACCAAACTCCTCTTAAGCATGTAATAAACTGAGATAAATGCTGTAAAGGAAATGAATGTAAAGTAAATGTAAAGGTTCGCTAGTCAGTTTTGAAGTCTCATTCTCACATACTCTGTGCTTCCCCACCCCATCTGTGTTTGCTTTCACTCCCAAACTTCTACCTAATTGCAGAACACTTTCTCTACATTTTGCCTAACTGAAACTTAGCATATCCCTGCTTTTCTTGTAGTTCACTAGTAGATAAGTAGGAAATAGTTCTAGACATTGCATGTACAGGGTCACGAGTTTAAAAAGAGCAAGGAAAACAATTCATTCAGTAAATGACAAGACATTCTGTATATGGGATATGACCTGGGCTGGGAGAGAGGTAGAGTACTTAAGAGAGAGTGCTAGGATAGACCTCAAAGGATTTTTTACCATTTTAAATACTTTAAACATTATACTATCTGCTACAGCCAGCCACAGAAAGATTTTAAGAAGCAAATGTTGTGAGGATATTATAGATAAATGTTGGTGTGGATGCAATTAAAGGGAAAAAGACTAGAGGTGGGAAGATGGGTTAGGAAGCTGTTGCCGTCATTCATGTGAAGGAATAGGGCTTGGCAGTGCTCCTACCTGTGTGATTGAAGTGGAGGGGCTGTATTCACAAGATATTTGACAGCAAGGATTGGCAGGTTTTGGTGTCTCTTAAGAGAATATGGATGCTGGAACCCATAAGTGAGATCACCGCACAAGGAAAGAAGTCTGTTTGAAAGGAGAGATGAGGAGTCCTCTTTTCTACATGTTGAATATGAGATGTCCGTAGAATCCGGGTAGAAATACTGGTATGGGACTCAGGAATGAGGTCTCACAGGAGATGCAGATGAAAATATGTTAGTATCGTTTAACCTCTCTGAGCCTCACTTCCAAAATTCCCACTTCCCCCATCAGCTTCTGTCTTGTAGCCACTCCCTGATCTAAGTTGGTACCAGAGTATAGGGACAGAGACCTGGGTGAACTGTGGCTTTAGACCTGCTTTCATCAGGACCTCATACTGTGGAATCACAGGAGTCTGTATGGTGGGGTCTAGGATACACACTGACCCTCAAACTTTTGAAAGGAGTCCTCTCCCTGCAACACCATTCCCATAAAAGAGAACAGAATTGGTTCCTAGCATGAATGAATGAATGAATAATCATGTTGGGGCCTCTGGATATAGATCATTCTAAAAAGCACCTATACACTCTTTTGGTAGGATTTGGTACAGGTAAGATTATGTAAACCTGGTTGCTGACCTGGCTATATGTAGTCTTGATGGGAAATATGGATTAGTCATAAAATTAGCACACTGACATGGAGTGTAGTCAGCAAATGGACAAGATGGTTAAGTATCTATAATATAGTTTGACTAAGCAGTAAGTGAATCAGTACGAATATTATTGAGAGGAACCTGATTCTGACAGATAGAGGGTAGTGATATTGCAGATATATAAAAATAGAGACTAATATGCAAAGTGTGGGGAAAGATGTCATTCAAACCAGTCTTTTTATGGGCTTAATAAATTTGATAAGGGAATAGGAAGATAGCTAGTCATCTCTTTCCCTTAGGTTGAAATAAACTTGACCCAATAGAGTACCCTAGTTTTGTTCATTTGCCGAATTGACTTAGATTAGAAATTAGAAACGGATTCCATGGCAGGATTACTAGACTGTAAATTCATTAAGAAGTCTGATGATATCATAAACTGTGAGGAGCCTCTGTCTTACAGCAGCATCGGAAGCCTCCCCATTTGAGTAAGTGCTGGTAATCCATTTCATTTCTCTCCCTTTGAGTAAGCGCTGGTAATCCATTTCATTTCTCCCCATCTGAGTAAGCGCTGGTAATCCATTTCATTTCTCCCCATCTGAGTAAGCGCTGGTAATCCATTTCATTTCTCCCCATTTGAGTAAGTGCTGGTAATCCATTTTATTTCTCTCCATTAGTTATTATAATAATAACACATTGGCGACACAGTCTCATTTTCTGCCTCTAGTGCTGTTTACTGCTGGGCACAGCTGCTCCCAGTCATTCTTTCCAGAGTAAATAACGGTTCATGTTTCCACAGGCTGTCGCGAGAGCTTTCTATGCTTATGAAATGTGCCCATGTCACCACCCTGTTGGGAAAGATTGAAGGTATGGGCAAAGCCAAGGAACTGCATGAGAAAGCCAGAGCTTTACCCCTACCCTAAGATATATTTTTTGCTCTTGAAGACATTTAGATTAACTGGGTGTTAATGATGTGAACTTGCATAAGTGTGAGGCAAGAAAATTCCATCACTTGCATCTGTCTGATGCAGGCCTTTTACTTTGGAACTTTTTCTTTCATGTTAGATGTAAATAATGAACTCCTTTGTTGTGAGACGGTTTGTTACAAGGAGGTAAACACGTCTGCAGAGAGCATCTTTTGATCTTCACGCCTTTGGCAGTAAAAGCTGAGAGCAGAAATAGGCCAGAGAATTTGGGACAAAAACCACTAAAAGCTCCCCTTTTATCTATTCACAAAATTAGGTGCAGAACTATAGGAATAATGGATAGAATGACAATTATTAAGAAAGATGAAGGGCAAAATGAGGCCACCTAAATAATAGAAGCCAAGGTTTAGATTTTATGATCTGCTTTAAAAGTCAGTGAATTCTCTGAAAAACTAGGAGCATTATATGGAAACATCATAAACAAAATGAATAAAAATGTTTTTTTCTCTCTCTTCCTGTGATCTCATTAGTGGATGTTAAAAAATTTTAAATACTGGCCGGGCGCGGTGGCTCAAGCCTGTAATCCCAGCACTTTGGGAGGCCGAGACGGGTGGATCACAAGGTCAGGAGATCGAGACCATCCTGGC
>NW_016810413.1:656496-671301 GCF_001698545.2 Rhinopithecus bieti
TCTAAAATATGCAGTTATAAATACATATGAAAATTCTTCTCTCTTTTTTTCCCTTATTTTGAAAGTTTAAGCTTTATTGCCAGGTTTTATTGGTAGAAATCTAATGTTGCTTTACTTCATGAAACTTATCAACATCCTGCCTTCAGATCTTATAGAATTTATACTCACATCCTATAGGTAAGTAAATAGATTGAGGAGGAAAACCACTCTGTAAGAAGAATAATAAATACACTTCAAACTTGATGAAAATAAATGGATCTGCACTCAAAAACCTGTTTAAGCTCACTTTTTCCCCAGTTTGGTAGCTTTATAATGAAGGCAGAGATTGGGATGCAGGTATCATGTTACATGTTAAATACCTCTATTCTTAGGCCTGGTGTTCGTTGTTGGTGGCAGGTGGAGGGATGGTTGCTCTAAGTTTTAGGTGTTCTTGATAGACAATATTGTTAGACAAAAGTTAATTGTTAAGTAACTTTTCAAAGATCTTGCATTGTTTTCTATTTTATCCCACTGTTTCCTGTAACCCACAGTTCCACATAGCTGGCTCAATTGCTGTGTGATAAAAGGAAATCTGAGACTATGTACCAATTCCTTCCAAGTTTAAGAACAAGAAGGTTTTCTGAATATTTTTCAGAGGCAGACTGGGGAACTGTTTCTTTTTAATGGTCTTTTAATTTGAAAGTTAAACTAAATCCTTCTAAATGCTTGTAGGTATTGGACAATATGAGTATTTCCATTGGATAACATGGAAAGGACAATTTATCATTGAAGGACTTGTCATTTTTATCTTAGCTGAATGGGGTGCCAGTATATACAGTTCATGCTTTCAAGCACAGGTTGATTTATTATGGTTTGGACCTGCAGTTTTTAGAAGGGATCACAAACAGGATTTTTCTTTTTAAATTTAGTAAAGCCCATTTCTTACCTTGTTGACTGTCACTATCAGGTCAAACAACTTAGCAGGAATAAAAACTCATATTTGGGCCGGGCACAGTGGCTCACGCCTGTAATCACAGCACTTTGGGAGGCCGAGGTGGGTGGATCACCTGAGGTCGGGAGTTCGAGACCAGCCTGACCAACATGGAGAAACCCCGTCTTTACTAAAAATACAAAATTACCTGGGTGTGGTGGTGCATGCCTGTAATCCCAGCTACTCTGGAGGCTGAGGCAGGAGAATCACTTGAACCCAGGAGGCGGAGGTTGTGGTGAGCGGAGGTCATGCCGTTGCACTCTAGCCTGGGCAACAAGATTGAAACTCCGTCTCAAAACGACAACAACAAAAACAACAACAAAAAAAAAACTTATGTTTGGAGGGGAAAAAACCTGTTGTTTTATGACATGTAGTTAAAATTAATTTACTTGTATTCATATAAAGATAATAATTTAGTCCTCAGGAGATGAACATTTCTATATTCTCTTTCCCACCCCTTGGGATGGGCTCTTGTGTTTGCCATACCTAGGTGGATCACTCCGAACTCTGTAAACCTGAGGGTGTTATTTGACCTTTTTGAATGTGCAAAGTCAGAAAATAATACCATTTTCACAAGTTCATTAAGACACATTTATGACAAAAGAGCAACAGTCATTAATTACAATTAATCATTCTGAGTGTCTGCTAATGTTCCAGGGACTGTACTGAGCATCTTAGATTATCTAGATTAAGGCCAGTGAAGTACCTTTCACCTAGCAGGAATTCAACTTCCGCCTGCTTCTGTTCCTCCCCACTCCAATCTACCAGATTCCTCAGGTGAAAGGAATTTCTGTTTGTTGACATATTACTTCGTCCTTCATTCATGCATCCATTCAACAAATACATACTAAATTCCTTCTAGTTCCAGGAACTGTTGTTAAGTGCTGTGGATATAGCAATGACCAGGAGAGACACAGTTCCAATGGTCAAATGTTCTAGTGCAGGAGATTGACAACAGACCGGCATTGAATATATAATATGATACTTCAGGCTGGGTACGGTGGCTCATGCCTATAATCCCATCACTTTGGAAGGCTGAGATGGGTGGATCACCTGAGGTCAGGAGTTCAAGACTAGCATGACCAACATGGTGAAACCCCATCTCTACTAAAAATACAAAAATTAGCCAGACATGGTGGCGGGTGCCTGTAATCTCAGCTACTCGGGAGGCTGAGGCAGGAGAATTGCTTGAACCCAGGAGGCGGAGGTTGTAGTGAGCCGAGATTGCGCCATTGTACTCCAGCCTGGGCAGCAGAGTGAGACTCCGTCCCAAAAGCAAAAGGATACTTCATGTGGAAATAAGTGCTATGAGAAAGAGAAACTAGGGTAAACAACAGAACTGAGAAACATAGAGGAAGAGAGGATTCTGTTTTAGAGTGGTCTAGGAAAGGGACATCTCAGTAGAGTCCTGAGTATATACTCATATCAAGGTCATTCTAATAGTGACATTCTTACTCAAATTGAGAAGTCATATATATATTGAGTTGTAGAAGGAAAGTTTAGAAAAATCAACAGCATCCATTATTGCATATTTTTTTTGGGCTAGCAAGCAAACAGTAATACAATGTCTCTTTGTTGTTGTTATTAGACAAAGTCACGCTCTGTTGTCCAGGCTGGAGTGCAGTGGCACCATCTTGGCTCACTGCAACCTCCGCCTCCTGGGTCCAAGCGATTCTCCTGCCTCAGCCTCTCGAGTATCTGGGACTACTCGAGGCGCATGCCACTATGCCCAGCTAATTTTTGTATTTTTAGTAGAGACAAGGTTTCGCCTTGTTTTCCAGGCTGGTCTTGAACTTTTGACCTCAGGTGATTCGCCCGCCTCAGCCTCCCAAAGTACTCATGAGCCACTGCGCCTGGCCCAGTGTCTGTTTTAATAGATATAAAGCACTTAGTAGGTGGAACATAGTAAGGCTGTATAGTATATTACTCTACTTGAGGAGAGTAAAAAGATACTGTGGCCTATATACTATGCATTATTGCTTATAACCAAATAATTATATAGAATTCATACATAAAGAATAAAATTGGATAAGGATGTTTATTTTTATTGGATGTTGTAGGTAAGTTATTAAACTATGTCCAAAAGAAATTCATAAATATCATGAACTTGGAAACTAACCCCCCAAGAGAACTGCAGCCAAACTACTACTAGTAGGACCCATGGTGGACCTGCATGTTACTCAAGTAACTAGCAGTCTAGTGCAGTGGTTTTTCTTTCCCCATGTTAAAGATACCACTTCATTTTCTCGTGACTTGCATAATTTTGCCATAAATTTTTGCCATAATTTTATCTTTATTCCTCTGCATATGCATCTTTTAAAAAAAAAAAAAAAAACTGGCTACCTTCAAGATTTATTCTTTATTTTTAATTTTCAGTAGTTTGAATATGATATGATTTTATTATCTTATTTTATTGTTGTTACTTACCCTACTCAGAGTTCTTTGGGTTTCTTGGACCTGTGGTTTAATGTCTTTGATTATTTTTTAGCAGATGTTTGACCATTATCTCTTCAAATATTTCTTCTGTTCTTTCCTCCTGCTCAGTTATTTTCTCTGGCTTCCTACCTTGCCCCCAGTCTTTCTAATGAGCGCCTGATGTAGGTCCAAGGAGAAGAGTCTGTGAGTGAGTTTGAAACTCCCTGTGTGAGTGCACCTTGCAGGAGTTCTATCCTCTTATTCTAGCCTATGATCACCCTTTAGCAAGTACTTAGATACACAGGGGAATCCTTCTTAACTACTAATAGCACCTAGTGTCTGTATGTTAGGATTTGCTGCTTTTTCTTTTTTATTTTTTTGTGACGGAGTCTCGCTCTGTCGCCCAGGCTGGAGTGCAGTGGCCGGATCTCAGCTCACTGCAAGCTCCGCCTCCCAGGTTTACGCCATTCTCCTGCCTCAGCCTCCCAAGTAGGTGGGACTACAGGCGCCCGCCGCCTCACCCGGCTAGTTTTTTGTATTTTTTAGTAGAGATGGGGTTTTACTGTGTTAGCCAGGATGGTCTCGATCTCCTGACCTCGTGATCCACCCGTCTCGGCCTCCCAAAGTGCTGGGATTACAGTCTTTTGGATAGAACATGGAGGGATGAAGCAACCTGGCACGCACTGTACACAATTCCCTTCTAAGAGGCACAAGGCTGGAGGAACAGGCAGGCAGCACAGCCTGGAAAGAAAGACTGTATCACAATGGAGCTGATGCCTCATTCCAGGAGCAATGGGGAAGCCAGAAAAGAGACTTAGACCAGGAAATAACATTAACAGTTTTCCATCTTAGAAAGTTTGATCTGGTAACTGAATGAAGGACAAATTAGGAGAATAGAGAGATCTGAAGCAGGGAAAGAAAGTAAGGGTATTTCTGTGGTTCAGAAAGGTATGCTGGGGGCCTATGGGCAATACAAGTGGAGTCAGAGTTGGTTAGAGTAGAGTTGGATAGAGTAGCTATGAGAGATGTCAAGGAAGATAGCCAATATACCTAAATTACTTGTTTTCCTGGGAACGTAAGCAAGTAATTACCTCCAAAAAGAATAAAATTATTTTAATGTCTCCATGAAATAAATTTCAACAACAAAAAAATTATTTTTTTTTAGCATACAGGCCCTAAAATGTATAGCACAAACAGTAGAATATCTTAACCAAGGTTATTTAAATTCTTAAATTTTATCAGAAAAATAAGAGAATGGAATCATTTGGATGGAGCATGACACTGCTGAAATCAGGACTACTGGATCAGTTCCTTCATAAAGTAGTTAACTTACTTTGTCTGATGGCCTAAACCTAGGCAGTCGTTTACAAGTATGGATCCAATAAGAAAAATCTGTTACCATTACTAGGAAGCTAGTTCAAAGCACATAATATGCATATATACATCATTAACCTAAAAGAAAAAATTGCAGGAAAAATAGAAACAGGCCCAAATTTCCATGTGCAAATTATTATGCCAGATGGTCCTCTTTAAGATTAATATTCTGTTTTGAAGTTCCTCATAATTCCACCTAAAGTCATTCTTTACATAAAACAAGAAATGAAGATTTCAAAAGAAAACATTTTTAAAGCTCTACCTCTGGAAAGTATTATAAATAAAATTTTAATAGTAAAGCATTTAGAATTTATAGACTAAGAATAATATATAAAAATAATATGTCATCTTCAGTAATTCCCTCATGGAAGCAAAAAATTTCAAATCCAACCATCTCCAAAAAACCATTTAAGTTTTTAAAAAAATGAATCTAGCAATCCCACTACTGGATATGTATCCAAGGGAAAAGAAATCAATATGCCAAAGAGACATCTACACTCCCAGGCTTATTGCAGCACTATTCACAATAGCCAAAATATGGAATCAACCTAAGTATTCATCAATAGATGAATGGATGAAGAAAATGTGGTATATCTACACAATGGAATACTAGTCAGCCATAAAAAAGAATGAAATCTTGTCATTTGAGGCCACATGGATGAGCCTTAAGTTAAATAAGCCAGGCACAGAAGGATGAACACCACATATTCTCATTCATATGTGGAAGCTAAAAAAGTTGATCTCATAGAAGTAGCGAGTAGAGACTGGACGCCAGGGCTCTCCCCTGTAATCCCAGGACTTTGGTAGGCCAAGGTGGGTGAATCACATGAGGCCGGGAGATCAATGCCAACCTGGCTAACATGGCGAAACCCTGCCTCTTCTAAAAATAGAAAAATTAACCAGGCAGGCCTGTAATCCTAGCTACTTGGAAGGCTGAGGCACGAGACTCACTTGAACCCAGGACGCGGAGGCTGCAGTGACCCGAGATTGCACCACTGCACTCCAACCTGGGTGACAGAGCAAGACTTTTGTCTAAACAACAACAACAACAACAAACAGAGGTCGAGAGTAGAACAGTGGTTACTGGAGGCTGGGAGGAAAGGGAGGTGGATATGGAGAGGCTGGTTAACAGATAGAAAATTATAGCTAGATAGAAGGAATAAGTTCAAGTGTCTGTAGCACTGTAGGGCAACTAGAGGGTGTAGTTAACAATTTATTGTATATTTTCAAACAGCTAGAAGACAAGATTTCTAAGACTCCCAACACAAAGAAATGATAAATGTTTGAGGTGATTACCCTGATTTGATCATTACACACTGTATACCTATATCAGAATATCACACTGTACCCCATAAATATATACAATTATCTTTCAGTTTTAAATAAATAAATTTTTCAAAAAACAATATTTTTTAAAATGAGACTCTACCTAAAATTTTATTATGTTCTCTCTTTATGGCCTTCTTCTGGGCAACACTAAAAAGATAAAAAGCTTGTCTGTATATATGGCTCAGAGTTAAGAGATGTTAACCAAACGTATCATAGTAGAATGATTCTAAAGATGTTATATCATGTTCACTTTTCTAATGGAGTAATTTTTGTGTGGGGACTAAATTTTGAAGATGATGAACCAGCATTGGAGTCAGGTTGTTCATACGTAGAAATGGTTTATTTTTCTTTCCCAGATTTTTTTTTAAGACTTGGTCTAATGAGAAATAGGATAAAACTCCTTTATGAAAATTCCACTAGAAAATGTTTTTTTAAAGAAAAAAATGAAACCTGTTATTACATGAGTGTTAAATATTACCTCTATATGTCCATACAAAAATCATTAATTAAAATATCATTGGTTTTTTATTCTTACAGCAACATTTATGGAACAATGATAATATTCATGGCATTGCTCTAGAATTGTAAGGATATAAAGAGGAATGGGACAGGGTCCCTCCCAGTCTTTACAGAGGGCACAATTTAGTTGGGAGACAAGATGAGTTCACACATAGCTATAATATGAAGTTGAATTTTGTGTATTGTCTTAGAGAGAGAGACCAAGTGCTGTGAAGGGTGAGGTAGGAGAACTAATTTGTGGTTAAGGACATTAAGAACATAATTTTGAAGGAAGTGGTATGTAAGTTGAGCTTTAAAAGATGGACAGAAATTATTAAAGCAGCACTGTGGGGAAAGAATTCTAAGCAAAGATTACTTAGAAGTTGGAAAGTAGAAGGTGTGTCTTAGAAATGATGAGAAGCCTAATTCAGGGCAGTACAGTAAGGACTATATAGTGAGACATGCAGTAGTACCGTAAGCTCTCTTTGGAGTAGTTTATTGGACACTCGGAGCAAGTTTAGCTAAATGGTTAAGAGTCTAGGAGCTGGTGCCAAAGTGACCTGGGTTTGAGACCTGGATCTATTAATCTTACCTCTGTGACTTTGGACGAGTTACTTAACCTCTCTGTATCTCAGTTTGCTCACCCATAATCTCTGAAGTCTTGCATCAGATGTTTTGAAATTCAGAATTTTTCAGTTTGGGGAAAGGAATATTGTATAGTACATCAGATATGTTAGATAACTGCCCCACCAAGGTCTGAGGCAGTTCCTCATAACCAGCACATTTTTATTTCCACAGAAACCATATGGGAATTTACAATAAGTAGAATAAAAATGATACACACTTTTTTATACATTCAGTTCAGGTTTTATCCAAATGAGTTTATTACAAACTTAAGAAAATTGCTGGCTTTCAGCAGTTTTTAGATTCCAGAATTGTGAATAAGGAATTGAGGACTTACAGTAGTATCATTTTTATGAGATTGTTGTGAGAATCAAATGGGACAGCGTATTTGCAGAGCTTGCACCCTGCCTAGCACTTGGTAAGTTCTCACTATTACCCTTTCTGCATTATTATTAGTTACAGGTGTGACTTGTTTAAAACGAGCCAGAGAGAGAGAGTGAGTGACGTGTTCTAGCTATTCAGCGGCAGAACAGGACAGCCTCCTGGGCCAGTGCTTCTTCCTTTAACATTATACTAAGTTTGAGTCGGGTAGATGAAACCCTTCAATACTGGCTACGTACCATGTTTGCCGGACAACTGGGACTCATTTAACCAAATGAGGCATAATGAAGATGTGAGCTTTGGTAGAATGACAATAAAGAGACAATTGGGCTTGCTAGTGAAATATAGGGGTGAGGGAAGAGGCAAAGGTTTTGGAAACAAAGGACCTCTCACATTTATGTGGGATTACATACTCCCACTATGTCTGAGCATTGTGCCACTGAGCCTCACAAACACCCTGTGCTGGGATGTGATGCCAATGTTCTTTGACACCTGACTTTTGTTATTTTATACCTTCCAACTTTTAACCGTGCTGTTTCCACTGCCCCAATGCTAAACTTGTCCCTGACCTCCTGGCAAACTCCTACTTAATCTTCAGGACTAAGCTCTGATGTCACATCTTAAGTGAAGCCTTCCTGAAATGACTTAGGAAGAGTCAGGCCCTCCACCCCTCTGGCTTCTGTGGGATCCATGTCTGTCACAGCATCCAACACTTTCCTATAGTTCCTTATTTGCATGTCCTGTTTCCCTGGCCACTCTTATTAGTATTCCTAGCACTCACAATGATTCATGATAAATGATACAATGATACATGATAAATGTTTGAGGTGATTACCCTGATTTGATCATTATACAGTGTATATCTATATACCTATATGCTAAATATGGTATTTAATGCAGATTTAGTATATGTATGAATCCCTGTTTTACAAGTGGAAAATTGAGAGTTTCAATAACTTGTCCAACATTGTGCCTTCAGCACCATTTGAAAAAAATTAGTTGGAATTGGTATTTAAACAAGATCTGCCTGATTCCAAATTGCATTCTATTTTCTCATCTTTACGCAAAAGAGGAAGAAATGTGTATAGGTGTTTATTCACACATGCATATATATAAATATTAGTGAAGGTTCGTGAGACAACATTGCAGAGCCAAGCATGGCCAGGCATGGTGGCTCACACCTGCAATCCCAGCAAGGCGGGAGGATCACTTGAGCAATCAGCCTGGTAACATGAGCAGCCTGGGTACCACGACCAGCCTGGGTAACATGAGATCCTGCCTCTACAAAAAATTAAACAACAAATAAAAGCCAAGCATAATCATTTTGTATTTTATTTTCTGATAAACATAATATGCTCTTTTAGTTGTTTATAAATATACATAAATAGAAGTTTATACTTTTGTGACAGTTGTTAGTCTTGTTTTTGTATAATGTTATTCGTTTAAAAAAACTAAAACAATATTAATGGTATATATTTTGATATATGTACTTTAGTATGTGTTTTTTAATAGTATTATCTATATTCATGCATTTCTTCATCTCTTTGTACCGTATCTTCTTTTATGCCTGTCATGCTTATACATTTTGCATCCATCTGGTGGTGTGTATTTATGAGTTAAGAGCAAACTTTCATTCAGCATTAGGTTTTTTTTTTTTTTTTTTTTTTTGGAGACAGGATCTCACTCTTTCAACCAGGCTAGCATGTAGTGGCGCATTCATGGCTCTAACACACCGTCAGCCTCCTGGGCTCAAGCGATCCTCCCACCTCAGCCTCCTGAGTGGCTAGGACTACAGGCACATGCCACCATGCCCAGCTGATTTTTAAATTTTTTTTATAGAATAAGAATCTCTCACTCTGTTGCCCAGGCTGGTCTTGCACCCCTGGGCTCAAGCATTCCGCCTGCCTCAGCCTCCCAAAGTGCTGGGATTACAGGCATGAGCCACTATGCCTGGCCCACTCAGCTAATTTTTTAAAGTATTTTTGAATCACTGAAGTGGTTAATCATGGAAGTAACGAGACCACCATTCATTTGCATGATTCTGTTAATTCCATATGTAGTATTTCATAGAATGATCCTTCTTCATTTTTCAAAAATGTGCTTATAAAATTTGTGATGACAATTGAACAGCCCAACCCTATGAAATGGTAATTTATGCAGCAATAAAAAATAAATAAATTCATATAATGTAGGCTTGCAACTGAAGACAGCTGTGTTAACAACATGTTTTTTAGTCTCTTACATCAAAGTAATACATACAGTGCTGTACGAAAATGTGTAGTAGGGTGGATGTCTTTGAGGTGCCCACATATTAGCGGTGCTTTTGTACCCGCTGGGTGAATATGAGGGAAGTCATTGTTCTGTGCCCATCAGGAATAATACATGCAATGATGGAAATATTAAAAATGCCTTTCTTTGAGATGGTGCAAAGTCTTTTTACAGCTATTATCTCACTTGCCTTCAGTGACATTTGAAAAAAATTTCTCAGGGACATTGTTCTCTAACTTCTTTGAATTATTGAAGTAGCCAAGAAATCTCTCTAGCACTGATATAAAGAAATAGAAGTACCAGCTGGGCGCAGTGACTCACGCCTGTAATCCTAACACTTTGGGAGGCCGAGGCAGGCGGATCACCTGAGGTCAGGAGTTCTAGACCAGCCTGGCCAACATGGTGAAACCCTGTCTCTACTAAAACAAAAAAAATACAAAAAATTACGCGAGTGTGGTGGCAGGTGCCTGTAATCCCAGCTACTTGCGAAGTTGAGGCAAGAGAATTGCTTGAACCCAGGAGGCAGAGGTTGCCTGGAGCTGAGATCACGCCACTGCCCTTCAGCCTGGGCAACTGAGCAAGACTCAGTCTCAAAAAAAAAGAAATGGGAAGTACCACATTATTTACCTAGAATCTCTGTTTCCAACTGTTCAAACCCCAATATTCCATGTAACTCTACCTGTAGCTAGCAAGAAAAGTAAAATCAGAGGATGAAAGCAAAGGAGAATGGACCATCTGATGAAATAATCTCATAATGTGGAATAACTTGCTGAAAGAAGTAACAGCACAGATTTGGTCGCAAAACAGGCTAGAGGAAGGCCAAGAGAGGAAAACATCCTATACCACAAGATATAAATCAGTTACCTAATAGATTTTCGTTGTTTTGTTTTATTGATTAATCTCCTAACTTCTGTGATATGTTAATTAGCATGAAAAAAGGATGTGTATGTATGTGTGTGTGTATGTATGTGTGTGTGTGTGTGTGTTCAGCTACAAAGGTAAAAGAATATCAGGTGCTCAGGTATGAAATAATTGATCCATCGTTCTGGAAATACATCACAAATTGACTGAAGCAGAATTTTTAAAAAGTGAAATTGGAATGTGATTGTTTGAGAGCCAAAACTGCATTCTTTGAGTATAATTTTTCTAGTAGCCATTCATTTATTTATTATGTAGAGTGTCCTGTCAAACCAAATTAAAGGCTATATTTTGTCTTCTCCACATGTAATCTAGAGCCAAGAATGGAAACCACATAATATATTTTTAGGATCAAACCATTTATTACTGATAGATAATGACAGAGCAGAAACAGGAGGCACCAGTTAGTCTGCATTAGCTCATGAGCCTGGATAACTTTTTTGTGAACTCTAAAGATTTATGAAATTCCATCATTTGCATTAACTTTCTGATAAATTTCTGATGTGATCAGTGCTCCTGTAGCCCCTGGTCACTGAAGCTCATTCTGCACACTGCCATGAGGCATCTACCCTTAAAGATCTTTGCCCAAAATTTCCCCCTTCAAGTGCTTTTTAGAAACAATGAACACCTTTGCCAAATCTACCAGGCCTCCTCTCTGGCCAATTACTTTGGCTACTGTGGGGGAGGGAATCCTAGCACGTGGGAAGATGTGTAGTACGAATAGAAAGATCTGTGTTTTACTCAGCATTCTGCCTGGTTGAGAAGGTAAGATAAGTATATGATAAAATAAAGGATCATATTCAGCTAATATTTATTGAGTAGATTCTTTGTTGATAAACATCAGCCCCAAAGCACAGTATATAGATATTAACAAACGCAAGATTATGTTAGTAAGGAATTTGGACAACTGGAATTCCCAGGTTAAATAAACTGAGGATATTGCTCTTAGAAGAAAAGATTTAGTGGAAATGAGATAACTTGTGTTAAAAATAAATACTTAAAGGGGTTGCCATGAGGAAGGTATAAGGGGTGGGGTAAGAGGTATATATGGTTAGAAGTTGCATATTCTACTTGTCCTTTAAAATTTAAAACACAGACTACTAGAAATAAAGTTCAGAAGTTAATTGGAGTAAAGAGAAGATTGAACGAAAAATCATCCAAGGGGTCAAAGGTTGTTTTAAAAGGTTGAGAAAACTGCAGTTGGTTCTCTAAAATTAGTCTCAAGAAAGTGAGCTAGGGCCCATCATGGTGGCTCACGTCTGTAATTCCAGCACTTTGGTAGGCTGAGGTGGCAGATTGCATAAGCCCAGGAGTTCAAGACCAGCTTCGGCAACATGGCAAAACCTCATCTCTACAACAAATAGAAAAATTAGCCGGGCATGGTGGTGCACGCCTGTGGTACTAGGGAGGTTGAGGTGGGAGGATCCTTGAGCCAAGATCATACCACTACACTTCAGCCTGGGTGACAGCAAGACCCTATCTCAAAAAACCACGGTGAACTTGCCAACCCATACTTTTAAAATTAAAGTCTGATAATTTCTCTTCAATCTTGTGAATTTCTTTCGTAATCACGAGAAAAGCTTTTTTTTTTTTTTTTTTTGAGATGGAGTCTTGCTCTGTTGCCCGGGCTGGAGTGCAATAGCATGATCTCGGCTCACTACAACCTCTGTCTCCCAGGTTCAAGCAATTCTCCTGCCTCAGCATCCTGAGTAGATGGGATTACAGGCACCTGCTACTATGCCCAGCTAATTTTTGTATTTTTAGTAGAGATGGGGGTTTCCCCATGTTGGCCAGGCTGGTCTCGAACTCCTGACCTCATGTGATCCACCCACCTCGGCCTCCCAAAGTACTGGGATTACAGGTGTGAGCCACCACGCTGGGCCTGAGAAAAGCTTTTTAAAGTTCTGTTGGATATATCCATAAAACACATTGGAGGTTAAAGTCGGTATGACCACAGAACACATTTGTATCACAATACTTTGATACTAATAGGACTTCATAAGATACAGTTTGCACATGGACCCAAGTCAACAGCAGGAAGTTTATTCACAGATGAATTAATGTCTGTAAGATATTAAAATGTATTTCACTTGTGTTTTAATTGTTATGAGGACAAAAGATAGAAAATCTAAATTGTTTTTATTTTAATAAGAACCAGATATCTCCAATATGTTCAAATTATAAGATGTAAAGATAGCTTACATCAATAGAATGGTTGGTAGATGTTGCTCCTGCATCAATCTGTAAATTGAATAGGATGTGTCCCAGGAACAGGTGTTCTTTCATGAAGCTTGTGGCATTCGATATGCCCTCAACTCCACTGCCATAAAGACATATCATTGTAAAATAAACAGAATAGTATGTGTGCTTCAGGGGGCTTAGAATATTTTTTAAATAAAGAAAACTATATCGCTGGCATACATTATTTTAGCAACACAGTTGTAGACATACTAGTGATGATTAGTTTTCTGAAAGTTGGTAGTGAAAGAAATAGAAGAGAACAGGAGTTACGGAGCTTATATGAGGTTGGTAGGTGTATTTTTATTTTTTTAATGGGGAGAATTAAGATACTTGTTTGTCAAAGAGAATTACCAACTGCACATGGAGAGAAGAAATTGATGAAGATTACATGAAGTGGTGATGGGTGTGGGCCTAAGAACTCAAGCAGAAGGAGGACAATGGTTCTTCCTCTAGTCTAGTGGCCCTAAGCAGGGGATTCTTTTGCCACACTCCCAGGGGATGGTAGGAAGTATTATGGCATGTAGTGAGTAGAAGCCAGGGATTCTGCTAAGTATCTGCAGTGCACAGGACAACCCTCCACAGCAAAGAATTATTCAGACCAAAATGTCTATAGTGCCAAGGTAGAGAAACCCTCATGTAGTTAGGACAAAAAAATACTAGGAGAGTATACAAAGAAGTATTTAGGCCAGGTACAGTGGCTCATGCCTATAATCTCAGCCCTTTGGGAGGCTGAGGTAGGAGGACTGCTTGAGCCCAGGAGTTCAAGACCAGCCTGGGCAACATAGTGACACCCCACCACTACAAAAAAATACAAAAATTAGTCAACCGTGGTGGCATGCACCGGTAGTCCCACCTACTCAGGGGGCTGAGGCAGGAGGATCACTTAAGCCCAGGAAGTTGAGGCTGCAGTGAGCCAGGGCCATGCCACTGCACTCTGGCCTGGGGGACAGAGCAAGACCCTGTCTCTTAAGAAAAAAAAAAAAAGGCGAGGCACAGTGACTCACTCCTGTAATCTCAGCATTTTGGGAGACTAAGGTGGGTGGATCATTTGAGGTCAGGATTTTGAGACCAGCCTGGGCAAGATGGTGAAACCCTGCCTCTACTAAAACTACAAAAATTAGCCAGTCGTGATGGCATACACCTGTTATCCCAGCTACTCGGGAGGCTGAGACAGGAGAATCTCTTGAACCTGGGAGGCAGAGGTTGCAGTGAGCCAAGTTTGTGCCACTGCACTCCAGCCTGGGTGACAGAGTGAGATTCTGTCTCAAAAAAAAAAAAAGAAAAGAAAATATTTAAGAATATTTAAGTGCAAGAGATTATTTAAACTAAGGGAGTTTGAACCCTCTGGCCTTAATCTTATTAAAATAGAAAGCCACATGTCTGACAAGACTAATAATTCTGTTATTAACATGACCGAAAGTCAGAATTAGTTTAGCACAGTCCCAAGACCTCAGTTATTTTCTTCACAGGTGCATGTAATGAAACTTTTTTGAAATTCCATTTTAAATTGCATGCATATGTCCAATGAGCAAGTCAGCAAAAAGAAATGTTTTATTAACTTAAAATAACATTCTAGCAGTAAACATTTCATTAACTTGATCTGGCAAACAATAATGCTTATAGTTGTAGAACAAAGCTGCCAGTCTCATCCTGTTGGATTCCTGAAAGATGTTGAGGATAGTGTCTTCCAGGCCATCGTTCTCTTTCTTAAGAATAGCTCGGCCGGGCGCGGTGGCTCAAGCCTGTAATCCCAGCACTTTGGGAGGCCGAGACGGGCGGATCACGAG
>NW_016810413.1:674200-744779 GCF_001698545.2 Rhinopithecus bieti
ATGGCGGGAACCCGGGAGGCGGAGCTTGCAGTGAGCCGAGATCGCGCCACTGCATTCCAGCCTGGGTGACAGAGGGAGACTGCGTCTCAAAAAAAAAAAAAAAAAAAGTTAGACATTGATTTGATATAAAGGAAAATAGAAATAAATTTTTACTTACTCAGATCAGTTTCATAAAATCTCATTACTGAAAAAGGTAGTCAATGTTAAGATTTCAAGTGGATTTTGAAACTGGAGTAATTCTTTCCTTAGTTCCAAAACACCTGGTACGTGCTTAAGAGTGCAAGACAGAATTATACCCACCAAAAGCAATAATGCCAGTGGTTTATTTCTGACTGTAATATTAAGAAGTATGAGCCTTTAAATACCATAAAATGACTATTTTTGCAATTCTGTTTGCCTCTATTTGTTTGAGAAAGAGAAATATATTAAACTTATATTTACCCAGCAGCTATTGTATGCCAGATATTGCCTAAGCTCTAGAAATAAAATAATGAACAAAACAGAAAGGCTAGTCCTAACAGAATTGTCATTGGGTGGTAGAGAGGGTAGTCAAAAGAGGAGAGAGAGGCAAAGATAGACAGAAAGAGATAGATATTCTGTTTCTATATCAGGACTTGAACCAGAAGCCACAAATTGCCAACTGCACCATGGCACCCAGCCATCAGAGAACTTAATGTTGATCCATTCATCTATCTATTCACAGCTTTCATTGAGAGCCTTATGCCCTTGGGCACTTGCTGAGTGCTGAGGACATAACAAAGTGAACACTACGTGTTCAGCCCCCAGCCCTGATTACACCTCCTCTCAACTTAAAGTCAAACTAACAAATGTGTATTAAATGAATATCTGTTATGTGTTCCAATGGTGGTTTTCAGTCATGACCACAATTAGAATTACTGGAGAGCCTTTAAATAATACCAGTTCTTGTGCTTCACTTAAAACCAATTAAATCTGAATCTTAGAGATGATATCTGGCATCAGTATCATTCCAAAGCCTCCTGGTATAATTCTGATATGCAGCGAGAGTTGAAAACCCATTTCCTATTAGGTGCCCACGGGAGGAAAAAAGAAATGTAAGAAAAAAAAATTACCTGTATCTGTAAAAAAAAAAAAAAAAAAAAAAAACTTTCTGGAATTCCATAAAGAAGGTGGAAGAAGCAAACATTTAATTTCCCTTCATGTTTTCTCCAACAGATAAATATTTGCTGACTCCATCTATGCAGAGAGCAAATGAAAAAAGCATAAAGTCTGCCCCTTCCCTCAAGTAGCTTAAACTTTGGTTGGAAATAAAAGGCAGAGACTTTTGGGAATTAAATAAAAATACAGGTGCTCCGTAAATATCCTCCAATTACAAAGATACCCATAATCTGGTCCGTGAGTTCCCAGAAGGACAAATGTCACTGGGGATCAGTCCTGATATAAGACCAAAAAATTTCTTCCCATCTCCCCCCATAATGGACTATAACAGGAAATATGCCCATTCTCATTCAATTTGCAGTAGAAAATGCCCACTAATTTACAAATAAGCAGCCTATTCTTCTTTAAGGAGAGAATGTTCTCATTAGAAATGTATGACCATTTCAAATGGCCGATCTACCTATTTGTGAAGTGTGCCGCTGCAGGTTATACTAATTTACATTCCCATCAACAGTATGTAAGTGTTTCCTTTTTTCTACATCTTTGCCAACATCTGTTGTTTTTTGACTTTTTGATAATAGCCATTCTGACTGATATAAGGGAGTATCTCATTATGGTTTAATTTGCATTTCTCTGATAATTAGTAATGTTGAGACTTTTTTCATGTTTGTTGGCTGCTTGTATGTCTTCTTTTGAAAAATGTCCATGTTTTTTGCCTACTTTTAAATGGGATTATTTGGTTTTTTCTTGTTTCTTGTAGATTCTGGATATTAGCCCTTTGTCAGATGCATAGTTTGCAGATATTTTTTCCCATTCTATAGATGGTCTATTTACTTTGTTGATTGTTTCTTTTGGTGTATACAAGCTTTTTAGTTTAATTAAATCCAATTTTCAGTTTTGTTTTTGTTGCATTTGCTTTTGAGGACTTGGTCATAAATTATTTGCCCAGGCCAATGTCTACAAGGATTTTCTTAGGTTTTGTTCTAAGATTTTATGGTTTCAGATCTTACATTTAGATCTTTAATCCATCTTGGGTTAATTTTTGTATATGGTAAGAAGTATGAACCCAGTGTCAGTCTTTTGCATGTGACTATCCAATTTTCCCAGCACCATTTATTGAACAGGTTGTCATTTCCCAATGTATATTTTTGTTGACCTTGTCAAAGATCACTTGGTTGTAGGTATGTGGCCTTACTTCTGGGCTCTCTTTTCTGTTCCATTGATCTATATAACTATTTTATACCATTGCCATGTTATTTTGGTTACTATAGTCTTGTGTAATTTGAGTAAGGTAATGTGATACCTCCAGCTTTGTTTTTTGCTTAGGATTTCTTTGGCTATTTGAGCTCTTTTTGGGTTCCATGTAAATTTTAGGATTTTTTTTCTACTTTGGTGAAAAATGACATTGGTGATCTGATAGAGATTACATTGAATCTATAGACTGCTTTGGGCAATGTAGTCATTTTAATAATATTGATTCTTCAATCCATGAGCATGGAATGTTTTTCCATTTGTTTATATCATCTACAACTTATTTCAGTTTTGTAGCTTGGAACTTTACTAGTTCATTTGTTAAATCTAAGAGTTTTTTGGTGGAGTCTAGGGTTTTCTAAATATAAGATCGTATCAGCAGCTAACAGGAAAAATTTATCTTCCTCTTGTTCCAATTTGAATGCCTCTTATTTCTTTCTCTTACCTGACTGCTCTGATGAGGACTTTGATACTATGTTGAATAAGGGTGGTAAAAGTGGGCATCCTTGTCTTGTTCCAGTTCTTAGAGGGAATGCTTTCAACTTTTCCTCATTAAGTATGATATTGGGTGTGGGTTTGTCATATATGGTCTTTATTATGTTAATGTATGTTCCTTCTATGCCTAGTTTGTTGAGGATTTTTATCATAAAGGGATGCCAAGTTTTCAAATGCTTTTTCTGCATCTATTGAGATAATATGGTTTTTGTCCTTAATTCTGTTGATGTGACATATCATGTTTATTGATTTATGTGTGTTGAACCATCCTTGCATCCCTGGGATAAATTCTACCTGATCGTGATATATTATCTTTCTGATGTATTGTTTGATTTGATTTACTAATATTTTGTTGATGATTTTTGTGTCTATGTTAATCAGGGATATTGGTTTATAGTTTTCAGTGTGTGTCCTTGTCTGATTTTGGCATCAGGATGATACTGGCCTCATAGAATAAGTTAGGGAGAATTCCTTCCACCTTGATTTTTTGGACAGTTTCAGGAGTATTGGATTTTGCTCTTTGTGTATTTGGTAGAATTCAGCTGCGAATCCATTTGATCTTGTGCTTTTTGTTGTTGTTTTTTGGGGGAGATTTATTATTACTGATTCAATGTTGCTATTCATTATTGGTCTGTTCAGGAGTACTATTTCTTCCTGGCTCAGTCTCAGTAGGTTTTGTGTTTCCAGCATTCAGATTCAGAAAACAAAGATTACTAGACTTAAAGAAAGAGATAGATGGCAATACAATAATAGTAGCGGACTTTATTTTCCCACTCACAGCACTAGACAGATCATCAAGTGAGAAAATTAACAAAGAAATATTGGACTTAAATTGGACTTTAAATCAAATGAACTTAATAGACATTTGCAACAACATTCTTCCCAATAACTACAGAATATATATTATTTTCATCAGCAAATAGAAAATTCTCTGAGGTCGATCACATGTTAGGCCACAAAACAAGTCTTAGCAAATTTTTGAAAATCAAAATTATATCAAATATCTCCTCAGAACACAGTGGAAAAAGGCTAGAAATCAATACAAGAGGAACTTTGGAACCTATACAAATACATGGAAATTAAACAGCACGTTCCTGAACAATCACTGGATGTATCAGTCCATTTCACACTGCTGATAAAGACATACCTGAGACTGGAAAGAAAAACAGGTGTGATTGGACTTACAGTTCCAAGTGGCTGGGGAGGCCTCAGAATCATGGTGGGAGGCAAAAGGCACTTTTTACATGGGGTGGCAAGAGAAAATGAGGAAGATGCAAAAGCAGAAACCCCTGATAAAACCATAACATCTTGTGAGACTTATTCACTGCCATGAGAACAGTATGGGAGAAACTGCCCTCATGATTCAAATTATCTCCCACTGCGTCCCTCCCACAACACATGGGAATTATGGGAATACAATTCAAGATGAGATTTGGGTGGGGACACAGCCAAACCATATCATTCCACCCCTGGCACCTCCAAATCTCATGTCCTCACATTTGAAAACCAATCACACCTTCCCAACAGTCCTCCAAAGTCTTAACTCATTTCAGCATTAACCTGAAAGTCCACAGTCCAAAGTCTTATCTGAGACAAGGCAAGTCCCTTCCATCTTTGAGCCAGTATAATCAAAAGCAAGCTAGTTACTTCCTAGATACAATGGGAGTACAGGTATTGGGTAAATACAGCTGTTCCAAATGGGAGAAATTGGCCAAAACAAAGGGGCTACAGGGCCCATGCAAGTCTGAAATTCAGTGGGGCAGTCAAATTTTAGAGCTCCAAAATGATCTCCTTTAACCGCAGGTCTCACATCCAGGTCACACTGATAAAAGAGGTGGGTTCCCATGGTCTTGGGCAGCTCCACCCCTGTGGCTTTGCAGGGTACAGCCTCCCTCCCAGCTGCTTTCATGGGCTGGCCTTGAGTGTCTGCCACTTTTCCAGGAACATGGTGCAAGCTGTGGGTGGATCTTCCATTCTGGGATCTGGAGGATGGTGGCCCTCTTCTCACAGCTCCACTAGGCAATGCCCAAGACTCTGGGGGCTCCAACCGCACATTTCCCTTCCACACTGTCCTAGCAGAGGTTCTCTATGAGCGCCCTTCCCCTGCAGCAAACTTCTCCCTGGGCATCCAGGCATTTCCATACATCTTCTGACATCTAGGCAGAGGTTCCCAAACCCCAATTCTTGACTTCTGTGCACTCACAGACTCAACACCACGTGGAAGCTGCAAAGGCATAGGTCTTGTACCCTCTGAAGCCACGGCCCAAGCTCTACGTTGGTCCCTTTCAGCCATGGCCAGAGTGGCTGGGACACAGGGCACCAAGTCCCTGGGCCATACACAGCATGGGGATCCTGGACCCAGCCCAGGAAACCATTTTCTCCTAGGCCTGGGCTGGTGAGGGGAGGGGCTTGTGTGAAGACCTCTGACATGCCCTTGAGACATCTTCCCCATTGTCTTGGGGATTAACATTCGGCTCCTCGTTACTTATGTAAATTTCTGCAGCCAGCTTGAATTTCTTCTCAGAAAATGGGTTCTTCTTTTCTATGACATTGTCAGGCTGCAAAATTTCCAAAATTTTATGCTCTGCTTCCCTTATAAAACTGAATGCCTATAATAGCACCCAAGTCACCTCTTGAATGCTTTGCTGCTTAGAAATTTCTTCCACCAGATACCCTAAATTATCTCTCTCAAGTTCAAAGTTCCACACATCTCTAGGGCAGGGCAAAATGCCACCAATATCTTTGCTAAAACATAACAAGAGTCACCTTTGCTCCAGTTACCAACAAATTCCTCATTTCCATCTGAGACTACCTCAGCCTGGACCTTATTGTCCATATCACTCACAGGCCTTTGGTCAAAGCCATTCAGCAAGTCTCTAAGAAGTTCCAACTTTCCCACATTTTCCTGTCTTCTTCTGAGCCCTCCAAACTGTTCCAACCTCTGCCTGTTACCCAGTTCCAAAGCCACTTCCCCATTTTTGGGTATCTTTTCAGCAATACTCCACTCTATTGATACCAATTGACTGTATTAGTCAGTTTTCATGCTGCTGATAAAGATATACCCAAGACTGGGAAGAAAAAGAGGTTTAATTGGACTTACACTTCCACATGTCCAGGGAGGCCTCAGAATCATGGCAGGAGGTAAAAGGTGCTTCTTACATGGGGGTGGCAAGAGAAAATGAGGAAGATGCAAAAGCAGAAACCCCTGATAAAACCATCAGATCTTGTGAGACTTATTCACTACTATGAGAACAGTATGGGGAGAACTGTCCCCATGATTCAAATTATCTCCCACTGGGTCCCTCCCACAACACATGGGAATTATGGGAGTACCATTCAAGGTGAGATTTGGATGGGGACACAGCCAAACCATATCACTGGGTCAATGAAGAAATTACAATGGAAGTTTAACATTTTTTCGAGACAAATGAAAATGAAAACACAACATGCTTTAACCTATGGGATATATCACAAGCAGTGCTAAGTGGAAAGTTTATAGCATTAAATGCATGCATCAATAAAATAAAAGATCTGAAATTAACAACCTAACATCACACCTCAAGATACTAGAAAAAGAATAAACCAAACCCAAAGTTAGCAGAAGAAAAGAAACAACAAAGATCGGAGCAGAACTAAATGGAATAGAAAAAAGAAAAACAATACAAAGATGGACAAAATGAAAAGTTGGTTCTTTGAAAGGATAAACAAAATTGATAAACTGCTTGCTAGACTAACCGAGAAGAAAGTCCAAATAAAAGCAAATGATAAAAGGAGGCATTTTTTACAACTGATACCAAGAAATATAAAAGATCACCAGAGACTATTATGAACAACTATATGCTCACAAACTAGAAAACCTAGAGGAAATGGCTGCATGTTATCTTTTTAATCCTCACAACTGTATTATTGAGAAAATGAGTCACATGTCACCATTAAGTGACAAATCCAGATTTTGAGCCTAAGTCTTCCAAGTCCATTGTTCTTTCTGATACCCCACTGGTTCTCAATCTTGGCTACACATTAGAATACGTAGGAAGCTTTTTCAATTGCCAGAGCCTGACTCACCAGTAATATTCACAATAGATGGTGGGGGCGGGGTGGGGAGGATAGCAGAGAAACCAACAAAAGTGCTTCCAGAAAAATGTAAAAAGAATATTTCAGGGATCCATACTGTCACTTCCTCTGAAGTGAATAATTGAGCAGATTTATTAGTAGTTTAAAACTTTGTACACAGAGCTATGAAAATAAATAATATTATGAAAAGATAAAATAAGAATAGCATGAAGTAATCGAGTTTTGATTTCCCTCAAATACCAAATATCTGGCAATTTAACTCATAAGTCACTGTCTTATTACACAAACCTTAATAAAATGTAAACTAAAGTATAATACATTTTGAAGATAATCTGCTTTACAAATATAGGCTCAGGATTTCTACATCAAGAATCAAGGTCAAATTGAATAAAATTATCCAAAAGAGCCATTTCAGGTTCTTGCTAGAGCATAGAGCTAAAACCAGTTACACAAAGGTTACCTCCAACATCCTCATAGTCACTCCATGGATACTTTTCTACTGTCATTTATCTCATTCCACCTTTCAACAGCATTTAACACCAGAGGCCAGTTTATCCATCTTGAAATTAATTCTTTGTAGGCTTCTATGACCCCTTTTGTTTCTGTTTTTTCTCTATTCTTATGACTGTTGTTTCTCAAGTTCCCTTTGCTGGCTTACCTTCTTTCCATCTCTTAAATGTCCATACTTCCCTGGATTTTATTCCCAATTCTCTTTACTTTTCATTTTGTTGCTGGACAATTTTGTTCACTCTTGGCTTCAGTCAGCAGTGTGTTGGAGCCAGCTCCTAAAAACCAGTTGTGCATATCTCTTCTCAACTATTTCTTCAATGGTCCTTGTGTCAGTAGCTTGAAACTGACCAAGGTGGGAGTATTTACACCATGGAAATCAACAAAAGCTGTATATTAGAGCCTTAGTTATGTATTTATTCATTTTTTCTGAGTGCTAGTTTAAGGGCACACCACTAGCCTCATCAATGACATATATGTCTCCAGTTCCTAAACCTGTGTTTCACATTTTCTGAGCTCTATTCATTATTTCCAGCTGATTCCTAACAAGCTCCTCTTGAATGCCTAAATTGAACTCATCTTCTGCCTAAGCAGCCCTCTCCTGCAGTAGTCTATGGTTTGGCTAATGGCCCCTCCTGTCATTCTTGCAGAAAGCTAAAACTTCTCTCTCCCTCTCCCACTGTTTCTAATTGACTGGTATGTATATGTCTCCACCTTGTTTCACAAAAGATTTGTTATCTTAACAATAAGCATAATGGAACAGGACAGAATAATTTCTGTCACAGTGACAGTAAAGGAGGGGATCTGAGCACAGGAGAAGTAAGTCCAAGAAGAATAAATGAACTCTGAGTCCATCTTTGCTAGCAGCTGCAGTATCTTAGTCTACATGTCCTAGCTTACTTTTCCCCACACTCACATTCACGTTCCACAGTGCTTCCAAAGAGATGAATCTTTTTTTTTTTTTTTTTTTTTTGAGACAGAGTCTGGCTCTATTGCCCATGCTGGAGTGCAGTGGCGCGATCTCGGCTCACTGCAAGCTCCACCTCCTGAGTTCACGCCATTCTCCCGCCTTAGCCTCCCCAGTAGCTGGGACTACAGGCACATGCCACGGCGCCCCAGCTAATTTTTTGTTTTTGTATTTTTAGTAGAGACGGGGTTTCACCGTGTTAGCCATGATGGTCACGATCTCCTGACCTCGTGATCCGCCTGCCTCGGCCTCCCAAAGTGCTGGGATTACAGACGTGAGCCACGGCGCTCTGCCACAGTTCTTAAACTGTAACCTAATCTCTTCCCCCAACTAGAAACTTTCAGTAGTTCTCCACTTCCTTTGGCATAAAGTTCAAGCACACACCCAGAGAAAAAACCTCTACCACAAGATTTTTGGGTTACTCTTCAAGACTTAGCTTCAACATCGCTACTCTATGAAGCCTTCTGTGCCTCCCATAGGCACTTGTACTGTTTACCTATGTCCATCATATATATCTCAGTTACTGATTCAACTTACAGTTGTTGAATGCCAGTTTTATGCCATGAATTGTATGTAGTTTTGAAGATATTGAGTAAAGCAGTCTTTATTTTTTAAGGATCTCTAGGTGAGGAAGCATATTTAAGCAAATTTTAGAAAGTGTGATAAACTCTCACTGTGGCAGGGAGGAAAAAGAGGGGCACTGTCTCATAGCACATGTCACATTCTTTTGTGATTATTACTGTGTTTCTCTCCCACTGGAATGGAAGGTGTGTATATTCCCCGCATCACAGTTGTAAGTATAGAGTAAGTGTGCAATAGTAGTCATATGTTGGATGGATGGATAGGTGGATGAGTGGATGGAAGGAAATTGCAACAACTGCCTAAAATTGTTTAGAAGATTATCAACAGACTTTATTTAGAGTTGGGTAGAGGAGGTGCATGAATATGGGAACATATATATCCTTACACTGTATAGGCTAAATCTTTGCCTTGGGAACTTCTTCTTGTGGTTCAGTGAGTCTTTAATCTGTTAGTCTGGAATCTTTTAGAGGGGATCTCAGGGTGTAGGCTTTTCAATCAGCCCTTTGCTAAACACATCAAAGAAGTCTGTCACTTGATGGTTCATTGCTTTATGATTTGCCAGAGGTTCAGGCAAAAGGTCCCAATTAAAAGCTCTGGGTTGTATCTCATGGTCTCTTGCTCAATGGCAAGGGGAAGAGTCCTCAGGGCTTCATCACAGTGCATCCAGTTAATCTGCTAGATTAAAAAAGAAAAAAATGCCATGCTGAAATTTAATAGTTCAGTTTCACACATAGTCCAATTCCCTCCATATTAGACTGTGGGCCTCTGTTTGTGTTGATATAAAGATATCTCTAGACTCTAGAACAGTGATTCTCAGTCCTGGCTTAAAAACAAAAAGAAAAGAAATACCAGACTTTACCTCCAGAGTATTATTTGCTTGCAATGGGGCCCGGGCATCTCTATTTTTTGGAGTGCCCAAGTTGATTCTAATGTATAATCAGGACTGGAAACACTGGCCTAGAGTCAAGACCAGAAAACTTTACAATTAGCCTGGAATTTGTTCCACAAAAATTTCTTCCTGCCTTCTTCTGATCCTTCAGGTCTCTATCTAATTATCACCTCCTCAGTAATATTGTCCGGTGACCTTGCTTTTTGTAGGAAGAAAGTCATCCAGAGGGGGCTCCTCTATCACCTTGTCCCTCAAAGTATTTACTGCAACCTGAAAATAACTTGTGTATTTATTTGTTTTCTTGTTTGTTATGCATCCCTCCTGGTAAGTGAGGAATATCGTATATTTATTGGCAGCTGCTGTTGCGTGAATATTGTCAGCTGTAGATCTAGTAATATGTGTGATTGCTGCTAGGCCAAATCAAGGAAGGGGAGAAGGAGCTGGAAGAAAGAGTAAAAACAGGTGAAAATTTGATGGGAAATGAAAATTCAGACAATACTCCTAAAAGTGAAAATTCTGACCAGACACAGTAGCTTATGACTGTAATTCCAGCACTTTGGGGGGCCAAGGCAGGAGGATTGCTTGGGCCCAGGAGTTCAAGGCCACAGTGAGCTATGATTGTGCTATTGCACTCCAACCTGGGCGATAGCGCAAGACTCTGTCTCTTACAAAAAATTAATAAACACTCTAACCCCCGTTCCCCAGGAGTAACCACTGTTTACAGTTTGGTGTTTATCGTTTGAAGCATATTGAAACGTGTACACAAATAACATACAGGTTGGTTTACAAATAATTGAACACTTTAACAAATGTGTTACTCAGTAACTATGTTGTATATAAATGTGTAGTCACACCCTATGGCAAGACACTTGTAAGAGTAGCTCCTTGATTTAATGCCAGCTATGTTTTCCATAAGATAGCCTAGTTACTGGGTGATAGACTTTTTAAAACTGTTCAGTTCCCTTTGAATTATTCTATATTTCACAAACATACACATACTCTCTTCCCAAAAATATCTTATTGTGCCTACTTATTAATGCAGTTTAGTCATTTTAGAGGTTTAGTCATTTTAGAGGTTAGCCATCCTCCCAGAATTGACTTAGATTTAAATAGGGTTAAGTGGTGATAAATTTGGTAGTACTAGCCATACCCTCTCACTTTATCTCAATTCACCTATTTGATAGCATACTGTGGCCAGCAGATCAAATCAGACCCTTAATCTGTTTTTGTAAATAAAGTTTTATTGGGACATAGCTATACTCCTTCATTTACATATTATCTATCGCTGCTTCTGTGATGCAATGTCAGAGGTGAGTAGCTGCGACAGAGCTAGCTACTCAAAATCTGAAATATTACTATCTGACTTTTTAGGGAAAAAGTTGGCTGACCACTGCTCTAGTTGATCAAAAAGATTATACCATCAATAACCAATCTGAACAAACCAACTGAGCCCAGTGTAGGAGAATGTATTGGTGGGGGGGTCTGGGATTTTACATCTTTAAAACTCTGGGTCTGATGGCTTTTCATAGGGAGAAAGTCAGCCAGAACATTGTTAAATGACAGGGTGGGGAGGGAGTAGGGAGACATGTTCCATCTAGTTGGGTCTTGTCTTCCTGTCAGGCAGGTCACATCTTCTCCCTTTCTCTTCTTTCCCCTCCCAAACGAAGCAGTACACATTGCAGATGTGGCCAAGGTTTTCAAAATACCTGTAGGTTGGATCCTTTGAATTTAAACCAGTCTGTCGTGTCTTTGCTGCCAAACCTCATAAATCATTTGGCTGAATAATTACAGGGCTGGGTGTCTTGTTGAATGCTGCACCAGGTGTGGTGGGGCAACTTACCCTCCCCTGAGCTGCTCAGCATGGAAGGTCAGGGACCCTACGCGGTGTCAGCTATGAGGGAAGCACAACGAGATATTTGGTTTTCATCTCCAGTGGGCTTGTCCATTTCCCCCCCCGATTCTGAAGCTTTGTTGGAAATGCCCCTCTCTGGAGATTCTATCACAAATCTGCCGGTGATGTGTGTCTGGAAAGGTGCAGTGCCACTGCAAGTAGAAAACATGCCCAAAGCTCACTGGGACTGACCACTTCCTGTACAGGCCTGTGTCTCTAATGAATTCTTTCTTTGGAGCTGATAGTGTTGTACTGAAAAGCTGCTGGGTAAGTCATGCACAGACTGATCATGATTTTGGTTTAGAGTTAGGGTCAGAGCATCTCTTTTAAGTTATGAATTATTATCAGTTTTTTGTACCTTCAAAACTTCTTGTTGTTCAAAACATTGTCCATACAGAAGATAGGTCTTAACACATTATATCCCATGATACACATTTGCTTTTAAGCTTCTGTGGCTTAGACTGGAGTATCTCTATAATCTCAGGTGTGAATATTCACATTGTCTAGAACCACCAGTTTCTGCCTGCCACTGCTTACTTACTTTTGCAAGATTTGTACATAGGTACACACTTGTAGTAATTCAGAGTAGGATGGAAGTAGCCTAAAATTTGAGTGACCTAGATAATTGAGAAAAACTAAAGCTGATTTTGTGCCTAGCTTTTGAAACCGAATGCATTATCTGTCCATCATATGGGTGTGACTGACCTGAATTTTTAATGATGAAATTACACAGCTGAAAAAAACCTTGAAGCTCATCTAATTGTACATGTGGAAATGGGGCCTGTGGACCTGGAGTGACTTGTCCAAAATGGTGAAGCCTAATCCCTTAGGCCTTAGACCAGGTGGCTTGATCTCTAGTTATACATCCCACCCCTACGACTTCCCCTCTAAAGCATGATTTAAACAAAAGGAAATAGCAGGAACTTCAGTTTGGGTTCATATTGCCTTCTCTGATGAGTATGTGTGTGTTCTGAAGCTCTCTCTGCTGTCTGCAAATCAGACATTCTTGCTGGGTTGCATCAGAGTCCAGGCGACAAGATTGATGAAGAAAGGGCAGAGGAGGGATGACGTAATAGATTGTGCAGCATTTACCTGTGAATTATCTCTAGCTATGTACTGCTTGATGTCTGTGTGACTCACATACTGAGGTACTGCCATCCCTGTTATTCAGCACTGTAGCCCCACACTTACCTCACCCTGTGTTTCTCTCCTTTTCCTGCCAAATCTGATTAGAAGCACTTTTGTTGTAAGCCCATGTTTATGAAGCCGTAAGTGGACTTTGTACCAATGACCATGTGGAGAAAATAAAAGAATGTTAGAACTGGCAAGTTACATATTGACTCAGTCAAACCAGCTTGATGTCTGTCTCAATGTAGTTCAGTAAATACTTACATAGCACCTGCCATATGCCCAGCACTGTCAGTGTTTTCTTCCCTTACATGGTTGTTTTGTCTTCTCAGCTTCAGTTTAACAGATTCACATAGAATAAACCTGTAGCAAGTGCCTACCATGTGCAAGTGACTATGATAGATGCATTCACAAGCATTTTTTCTTTTGAATCTCAAAGCAACCCTGTGAAGCAGTTACTCTCTGTATCCATTTTGTAGATGGCGTAAGTGACTTAACTAATGTGTGTCAGAATTGGAATTAGAATCTCAGTCCCTTGACACTAAGTACAGTGTTTTTTCCAGTGCCTCACAAGTATCTTTGATTTGTGTACTCAAGAAGTTTTTGCAAGAAAACTAACAGTTTTCTTAAGGTCATCTTCATACTTGATCTAGTGTCTGCCTCTGTTGTTCGTTTGCCCTTCAGATGCTAAAAGTCAACAGCATAGGCATATGTTTATTTATTGAACAATAACGATTAAGTTCTACGTTGAAGTTGTATCATATAAACACTAACTTTGCATGAATTCAACTACACCTGCTCAGCAAATGAATATAAAGAGAGAAGGCATAAAAATTTGCATTGTGCAAACAAGTCTTCTCAGGTTGTATTCAGTGAGTCTATGCCTGGGAATGAACCTGAAATGGAAGGTGTATATTGATTTTTCTGTACATGTCTGTTCCCACATCCCTCTCTCAGGGTAAGCATCTTGCCTTACTCAGATGATTACCAAAACTAGAGGCAAAATCTACCTTGATTGGGCCTACTGAGAGACGGTACATTGGCTTCCTGCATGATGACTTCCTAGGGGATTTATTTGCAAGGTAATTTTGACATAAATTGAGGGTTTTTCCCCCTCACATATTCTCCAAGAAACCTTAACCCTAAGTAAAATGCAACTTCTGTAGGATGATACTGGGTTGCATATAATCAAGGAGGGGATTTTTCTTTAGAGTGAACTGAAACTGTCTTGGGCTCAAGAACATTGTGTATAATGGTAGCTGAACATATCTTGTATTCTCTGTGTATTGTGCCAGGTTGGAAGGATTAATACTGAGCAGATCAAATATTCCTTGTGTTCATAAGAGAACTGTGTTACCACTGAAACCAAGGGAGGAGAACCAACAGAAAGAAAAATCCAATGAGGTCACCCATCAGAGTGGTAGAGAAAAAGGATTAAGAAAATCCCATCAAATTTAGCTGCAGGTGATGTTTGAAAGAATAGTTGTAGTCAGTTATAAGGTCAAAAGCAAGATACGAGGAATTAAGAAAAATCATCATCAACAGAACAGAGTAGCCAACAGGATGTCATGAAACCAAAAGAGGAGGGCTGCATGAAGAGAGAGCACCATAGGTGGGGGTTGAGGACTGAAAACTGGGACTGGGTGGTGATAGTACCTAACAGATAGGATTGGTGGGTTTAAAAGTAGAAGCACGTAATGTCATCAAAATGAATTCTGGCTTCTGAGCTTGACTGAGATTCTTAATGTTTGAGTTTCCCCCTATGGGGCAGGTGGGGAAAATCTAGCCACTGAGAGATTAGAGGCAGGAGAATTATTGGTGTCTGTTGGCAAGCAGATTCTCATAGCCTCATACCCATTAGATATTAGATTTCACTTTTATTACTCTTCTAAGTAGTTAGGTTCTAATTTGCTTGCAATTTGAGAAATCAAGACTGGCTCTACGAGGCTGTCATCATGCTGGGAAAGGGGGTGCCAGAATGCAGCAGGACATAACCAGAAAGCCAGTAAAGGTTCAACTCTTATGAATAGGAAAGCCAACTAATTCATTCATAATACCAAACCTTGTCTTATTCAAGGAAGTGGAGTTACAACCAGGAAACCTCCCTTTCTTTCCTGTATTTGTATAGCACCTTGTATTGTTTAAGGTTGTTGGTGATAATTTTCTTTTTCCCAGATTGCTCACTTTGTGTTTTTGGCTCAATATTCAGTGTGACTGCTTGACTACTGTCACTCAAACAGGCTGTCTTGAAAAGGTGAAGCTGAGAGGTTAGGGGCTCAGATTAGAATGGGATCTCAAAATGGGGTCCCTCTACCCCCACCATATAGGCATCTCCTTGGGTGCTTATTAAAAATGTAGACTCCAGGGTTCCACCTAAGACCTGCTAAATATGAATCCATATTTGTAGCATCCCTGAGGATTCTTATGAAGTCTAGATTTTAAGAACCCTGGTTTAGGAAATGTGAGTGTAGTGTAATAAACCAAATTTTAGAAGAATAACCTTTTAACAAATTGAATTCCAATCATTCTAAAGTTAAATTGTATTTATAAAATATAGCCAGAAATATGTGTTTTAATGAAAATGTTTAAGGCTCTTTGAAACTCTTAGAAAAATCTAAATGCAAGGCACACAGAAAATGTAAGCAGTCATAATAAACACACTTGGTTATGAGGAAGAGTGTTGTGAATTCAGAAGGTTTGTGTGTTTTGTGGAATTTCTGTTATTGCCCAAGAGAGGAAAGGACTGAAAGGAGAGAACTTGGAAGAAGCTTTCCTTGGCTTCCAAGATCCTAATCCTCCAAAATGCAGCTGCTTCCTACCCACCATCTCTTTGCCACAGACCAGCTGTGTCCCCATTCATTCCCACCTCCACTGTTGCTTTTTCAGTCCACACATGCCAGAACCAGAATGGAGAATGGTAGAGAAGGGAAAGGCAGTTTGATAGGAAGTAGAATAGAAGTTTTATAGAAAAAAGGTTTCTGGAAAGCCCTAAAGCATTAGACCAGAAAGCCCTTAGCTGTAGACCTCTGGGTCAAGTTTGTTGTAGTTATAAAGCTGTGTGGGATGCAGGTAGGTGTACTGGTGGTTTCTAGGGGTTGGGGCAGTAAGACAGGCTGACCCCATTAAGATAACCTCAGAAACTAACCCAAACTGTTTTCCCCAGCCCTCATCTGATCTTTGACTCTTATTTAAATTTTGTTTTTGTTGTCTTTGAATTGTTTCCTTTTTACAAGTCATTTCCCTAAATAATCCCCAGATTTCTTCATGACTGGAATAGTTAGGTACTTCTTTTGAATACTTTGCCAACACCCTTTTTTCCTCCTTCCCCATAATTATCATAACTACTACCCACAAATGGATATATTTGGTTCCAATTTTTCACTCCTTTTCATGAGGTTATCATCTAAAATTTTCTGCCCCAGAATCTCTTTTGAAAAAAAGTATTTTTTCTATATAGTCACGAAGGCTATCATTCAAATCCCAGAAGTTGTAGTTTTACCGTTTTTGTTTAGTGCTATTAAAACTCACCTTTGGAATGATGAGAATTCAGCTCATTTGTCTTATATCTTTTCTTTCCAAAAAAAAAAATTCAGCTTGGGTTGCACTCAGCACTTAGCATAGTAACTCCCAGAGTTTGCTACTTAAGTTAAGAAATTAAAACTAAGATCTTACTCTGTTTTGAATCAGATAATTAAATTAATAATTGCGGCATGTCAGCCAAAGTAAACAAGCATTCTTGATGGGTAGAACCATGCATTGTCTTAAGCTATTTGATTACCAAACCACTGCAAGCTTTTAAAATTGAACTATCTCTAATGTGCATTGAGAAGGATAAAAAATAACTTGTTTTAAAAAGTATTTTTGTTTGGTCTTGTTCTGTGTACTCTTTGTCCAAAACTAGAGCATATTCATCTTTATAAATCTTTCATTACTTACTGGCTTTCTTAGTGCCTTAGCTGGTATTTTCCACATGAGGTTTACACCATCTTGTGGCCTGCAGTTTTCTGACTCGCTTTTTCTTGCATCCTTGGCATTCATTAGCCTATTGGTAAATGTTTGAAATGGGAAGAAAAGGAGAAATCACCTGTCATTTTCTGCTCTTAAGGCTTTTATTACTTTTTCTATTTTCTCTTCAGGACCATGAGAGTCAATGATTTGAGTCTCTCAGACATACCCTTTTTATCTTTTCTTTTTTGAGATGAAAATATCTTATTTCCTGAAATTTTTTAATTTGACTAGAAAGCTAGTCCATGTAGAGGAGAGCTTTGGTGATGTGTCTGCCCACAAAACTGATTTTTGCCATGGCTCACTAATGCATTTTGTGTGAAATATCAAATTCTGGAAATCCTTGCTTATATATCTCCCACCACAAAAAAAAAAATGAGAAGATGAAATGAGAGAAATCAAATCATGAAAGATGCAAAAGTCTAGTCAGGAGAAACCAGTAGGAGATCCATTATGTAATGAAGAAGAGAGTCAGGAACAAAACCAACTCTCAGTTAGGTGGCTGAGGCACAGAGAGGCCCAGAACTGGCCCAAAAAGTGTACAGATTTTGCTGTAATTGCATTTGAAGGTCAACCTTTAAAGTGCCTTAAACCAAAAAAGTGTCACTGATGGAAGCTAGAGTATCGTGTAGGCAAAATGGGCCTTGTTGCTTTGACTGCCACTGTTAGGAATTGTGATATAGTACTGATAGAAAAAATATATTAGTTATCTAGTGGCAACAGGGAATTGGCCACTGCCAGCCACTGAGGTGGCTACTGGTGTCTGCTAGTGAACAGATTCTTACAGTCTCTCACCCACTGGGTACTGCATTGCATATAGTTATTAGTTTTTGAAATAGTTAACTTCTAATTTTCTTGCAAATTTGGAAACTGAGGGCTCCCTGGGAATTATAGGTTATGGTTGCTTTCCCCAGCCCAACCTTGCCTGGGACCTATACACAAAGTGTTTCCCTCCTCCACTAAGTTGCCGTAACATTTTCCACCTTCCTGATGTTTGTACTAACATAATTACAATAAATTGCTGCTGCTCTTGGAGACATTCTCTTTTCTCACATCTGGGTTTAAAGCTTTCAGTAAGGCTGCTAAGCAGTGGGAAGGAAGGAGCCTTTCCATAACTTTAAGGTCATTCCTGATAAAGGTAACTACTCCACCCCTCCTTCCCAATTAGATTCCCTGCCAGCAATAGCATAGACTTGAACCAGTGCCAAATGTTTTAATACCATAAGGACTTGCTTGATAAAGGCTATGCATGGCAAAGAAAAAAAACAGCCAAAGTTTCCCAAACTAAAATTTTCCAAGATTTTCATATGAGTTGCAGCCAGGGTACCCTTCATCTAAGTGTTACCATGTGTTTGCTGTAGTCATTGGTATCCTGCAATTCTCATTCTCCAGGACTTCTAGAGATTAGAATTTAGAGGAAGTGCTGGTGATGTCAAGACGGAAATCTACTCTAGCTGCAAAGAATATAGTCTTTGACAAAAAGAAGGGCAATAGCAAAGACAGGGAACAATGGTGGGGTTGATACTATGATCTTGCAAATAATTACTAAATAATTATAAGTCTATTACACAGCAGCATTCAGCGTTGTACTTCATTGTTCCATTAATGTTTTGCATATGTTTGCTAGCCTTGCTTCTCTTACTGTTATAAACTCTAGACTAGGAGGAGTATTGTCTTGCTCTGGCCCTTGTATTTTGCATGGAGAAACAACATAATGTCATCAATAGACAGTTGTTGGTTATCTGACTAGATGCAGCAAAGTGATTTTATTCCTGGGCATGAGTGGGATTAATTAATAATTACAAAGTGCCTACATAGTTCAGAAACTTGGAACACCTATAAATATAGGAAAGAAATTTTTTTCTGTTTGACATTGATTTTCAGATTTTATATGTAATGATAGTTTTAGCCTCAACATCCACTCAAACCTTTATCATAGTTGCTAATGAATAATAAAAATGACTGGTTTGCAGTAGACTCAAAAGAAAAAAGAAAGCCTCTTTGGCCTTTAAATATTAGAATATTCCCAAATGAGAATTCAAATTGAGTGCAGGTGACTGAACTTACTGAGGCCTGTTTCAGTTGGATCACTCAAAGCTTTGCCTCCTGTTTGAAGAAATTCTTGGATTTTAACCTACAGTATTACCAAGAATATAAGATCTATCTTCAGTTCAATTTATTTTCCTGTTGTCCTGAAACAAAATGGCAGCCAATATAAATTTCCCCATAATTTCACTGAAGGAGTTAGAGTTCGCAGTAGTAGTAATAATAATGATAGCATTAAAGGCAGAAACAAGATTGTCTGCTCCTGTTAGCAACCTGAGCAGTCAAAGACATTAATGGACCATGAAGACTGGAGGGCTGGGGTGACTGTGGGTCAGAGCTAATGTACATAGGCAAGCACAGTGTAGGGGAAACTTTCGTCACCTCCACTACACTAAGCCTTTTCACTTGATAGACCAAGCTCTTAATTTCCCCGGGTTGTTAATCTGGCACCTTTCATGAACATCAGTGTTCACTTTGGAAAATAAAAACGCAAACAGCCAAAACATCTAAGTGTTAAGGGGAAAGAAAATCAACAGAGGAAATTACAGTAGCACATGATACACTGGCACCTTTTACTTGAGTCATAGGAGGCAAAGATATTTGAAAGTCTGCAGCTTTGACCGTCTCTTAGTAACCAGAGGTCTTGAGAAAGAGGGTGCAATGCATGGTTTAGCTGTAGCCCTGATATGTATATGTGTCCACATTTTCATAACTGACCCCTTAAAATATGTATGAGAGCCAAGTGGTTTGAAAGTAAATACCACTTTCTTTCACCATTGCTTTTGCTCCATGTTTACCATTTCCTTTCTAACATCAGTTACTGTTTCTAAAGGAATTGGTGTTTCCTGATCTGGTGTAGTTTCTGTTTGTTTTGGATTGTCCATCAGTTGTTAAGATATCTACCATATGTTTTAGAAACTAGTATATTGAGGGTTGAGTACCACACCAATTTCTCACGTTTTTCTTTCTGTCTCTCTTGTTTTTAGGTAAGTCATCTGATTGGAGCCACATTTCATTTGATGGGATTTTCCATTTGGTAAAGTATTGCTATTCTTATCAAATGATGTAAACTGTCGTTTTTGTGATTTCCCAGTATGTTTTTTTCCCACAACATTGTCCTTAGTAGTATATTGTGTTCTGTATGGAAGGAAGAAAAATGAGTTGGGGAGCAGCGAGATTTGGAAACAAGAGAAAAGGCATATAACTGAGTATATAGCTATAAAGAAACCTGCCTCTTTATAGCTGTTGTCCTCAATTTTGCCTTTTAGAGCCTCAAGAAGTAGAGAAGTTATTACTTTTAATGGTATTTAGAAAGGACCATGCTTACTTCAGAGAATCCAACTAAGAGCAGCGACTTCCAGCTGTATTTGGTGACAATCTGGCATTCCTCAACATGTTGCTATACATGTTAGCTAAAGCATTCTATATCATCTGAGAGTTTTTCTTTTGCATCATAGTTTAAGTCTACAAATAATTGCCCCTTTTAAAACACAGTTATTTAATAGAAGAAATAGAAAAATACACAATTTAGGAAGTACAAACCCAGGATTCTGTGGTGCAAGGATGATGGTACCAGGGCTTGTGGTCTGTGGTAATAGAAGATTGAAGCTTCTGATATTGAGCATGACGGAGACAAAGGAGACACTTCATGACAGCAAATTACTTTTCCCTAATGGTTCTGGATCTTTCACTAGTAAGAAGGATGTCTGTATTGGATATACTTTCTGTAAAAGTGAGGTAGGTTATGAATCTAGGAATTCTTTTTTCCTGAGGGAAATGTTTCTTTTTCTGTAGAACTCAACACATGTTGATCTATTGAGTAACAAGCAACCAAAACCTAAAAACCTCCTCCCAGCATCGTGCCTTGCCCAGCGTGTTTCTTGAGTAGTACTTGCATTGTATGTTTTCTTTAAAAGAGACTAACTTAATAAAAAGATATAATTTAAAATACCCAGAGGACTAGTTGGATGCCATATTCCTCCAAAATGGAGTTGGACTCCATTTTCTCTTCCTTCCCTCCATTTTTAATTTTATAAACTAAATACCTGACCATCTATATCTGTAAAGCCTGTTGAGATCATGGAATGTTGGCATTTATTGTGGCTGACTGAGGGAAGACTCAAAATTCTTGAATATTGGATGAAGCAGTGGATAGGATCTCATTGATGTTCTGCCAAAAAAGTTCATGTATTAAACCAAAGTTCCTTCTTGGATAGAAGACTGTCCCATCTCTACCCATAGGCTCCACTTCACGGGTCCAACAGCCCATCAGGTAGGGAAGATCTCTGCTCTGTAAAACACTGTGTTTTGGTTGAATGAATGAATAGAATGATGAGTGGCTGAACTGTTTAATACATAGATACTCTTATCAGACTATTAAAATTCAAGTTTTAGTATCATAATAATAAAAACTTTTAAAAATGGAGAACTTCCACTTTTAGTCACAGTTACCTTGTTTGGCAGTATAAGATATTGTGTGGCTGCTTTCTCGTATTTTGATTCTGATAATTCCCATATCAATTATCATTTACCTGAATTAGATTTCTTTTGAAAACCTTTGTGAAGAAGATGGTATGTGGGAAGCAAGGGATGAATATCATCATTGAGCTCAAAGTATTCAAAAAGCAACCTTAAAAAATGCAAAATGAAATATTGTTTAATTCTAAACTTGAGTGGGATTTATAATGTCTTTACCTGTCTTTTATATTCCAAAAGGATAAAATATCTAAGATTATTTCTTGTTTTATATCTTTACACTAGAAAGGAGATTGGTAGGATTATTATTTGGTCAACCAATCAGAAGGCCTGCCAGATATGAGATGTATAAAAATAATTTCAGTGCTGTTTTCCCATTTTCTTTCCTGAGAATCTCATCATATTTTCTCATTATATCATTAAAAGCCCAAAACCAAAGAAAATATTCTTTGTATTTTTCAAAAAATTGTTCATGCAGGGGAAACTCCAGCTTTCTAGTGTAGTATTTTCTAACTTTGGGGGAAATCGGGAGCCTTGTAAAGGGTGGAAACTTCTGGGAATAAGAATTTTCTCTAATATTGGGAAGGCTGGGAAAGGTTCTAGTGCTTCAGGAGGATTTCAGATTCCCCCACCGTGGGCCTAATTATTTCATAGACTCAGTTCAGCTAAACTACCATGATAAAAGGCAGACATACATGGTTGCCCCAATTATAAAATCAGTTGACATCAAGTTTTCCAGATTAAATCACTAGTAATGGATTGATTGCTGGATCCAGGAAGCATATTCTTTATTTTATTATTATTATTATTATTNCAGACATTCAGACCATGACCATTGCAACCATGAATTAAAGGCTTAGGTAGATTTCTTTCACTCTAGCTGAAACTCCTTTTTTACACAATGCATGTAACTGCAGAAACTGGAATAAGCACTTTTTATGGTTCTTAATAATTGGTCACAGAATTTTTTACAGTTTTTCTGTCTCCACACAGATTTTGTTGCTTAAATTGTGGAGGCTGCCTCAAAATTACTCTACATATTATGTTACAATGGAAAGCATTAGCTATTACATATGAGATTTCTTGATAATGGAGAATCTGGCTTAATTATTATTTTATTTTTTATTTTATTTATTTTTTTTTTTTTGAGGCAGGTTCTCTCTCTCTTGCCAAGACTGGAGTGCAGTAGCATGATCTTAGCTCACTGCAGCTTCTACCTCCTGGGCTCAAGCAGTCCTCCCATCTCAGTCTCCTGAGTAGCTAGGATTACAGACTGTGCCACCACACCCAGCCAATTTTTTTTTTGCGGGGGGAGAGACAGGGTTTTGTCATGTTGTCAGGTCTGATCTTGAACTCCTGGGCTCCAGCAGTCCGCCCACCTTGGCCTCCCAAAGTGCTGGGATTATTGGCATGAGCTTCTGTACCCAACTGCGTATTCTAACAGCAGCCCATTTCAAGGCCAATGAGGTGGTGGTGGTGGTGGTGGTGGTGGTGGTGGTGTATGAGATGGAGTCTTGCTCTTGTCACCCAGGCTGGAGTGCAGTGGTGCGATCTCAGCTCACTGAATCCTCCACTTCCCAGGTTCAAGTGATTATCCTGCCTTGGCCTTCTGAATAGCTGGGATTACAGGCACATACCACCACGCCCAGCTAATTTTTGTATTTTTAGTAGAGACGGGGTTTCACCATGTTGGTCAGACTGGTCTCAAACTCCTGACCTCAGGTGGTCCGCCCACCTCGGCCTCCCAAAGTGCTGGGATTAAAGGCGTGAGCCACCACACCTGGCCGGCCAGTAAGTTTTATTAGATAGAAAGTATGTAGAGAATGTTTGAAATTATATTTAGCAGAAAATGGAATGACCATATTCATTTGTTTTCTTTGTAAAATAAGCTCCTTCTAAACAGTGAAACGATATTTTTTCCTAGTTTTATTAAGGTTTAGTTGGCAAATAAAAATTGTGTACATTGACCGGTACAATGTGATGTTTGATGTATGTATACCTTGTGAAATGATTAAATCCAACGAATAAACATATTTATCATCTCACGTATTTTGTGGTGAGAAAATTTAAAATCTGCTATTTTAGCAATTTTCAAGTGTACAGTATGTTGTTATTATTAACTATAGTCACCATGCTTCACAATAGATCAACAGAATTCCTGTCAAACTGAAACTATGTACCCTTTGAACAACATTTCCCCATGTTCCTCTGTCCTGCCCCCCTCCCCACTGCCCCTTGCTCCTGGCAACTGCCACTCTACTGTTTGCTGCTATGAGTTTGATTTTTTAAGGTTCCACATATAAGTGAGATAATGCAATATTTGTCTTTCTGTCCCTGGCTTATTTCATTTAACATAATGTCCTCCAGGTTCATCCACATTGTTGAAAATGACAGGATTTCTTTCTTTGTAAACCCTGAATAGTAGTATTACATTGTATATGTGTGTGTGTGTATATATATATATATCACATTTTCTTTATCCATTCATCTGTCAATGGACACTTGATTCCACATCTTGACCGTTATAAATAATGCTGCAATGAACATGGGAATGTAGATATCTTTTCAAGATACTTATTTCATTTCTTTTGGCTATATACCCAAAAATGGGATTGTTGCATCATATGGTAGTTTTATTTTTTATTTTTTTTAGAAACCTGCATACTTATTTTCTATATTCGCTATTCTAATTTACATTCCCACCAACAGTGTACAAGAGTTCCCTTTCTCCACATCCTCACCAACACTTTTCTTTTGTCTGTTTGATAATAACCATTCTAACAGATGTGAAGTGATATTGTGGTTTTAAATTGCATTTCCCTGATGTCTAGCGATGTTAAACATTTTTTCATATACCTGTTGGCCATTTGGATGTCTTCTTTTGAGAAATGCCTTTTCAGGTTCCTTGCCCATTTTTAATTGGGTTATGTATTTTCTTGCTATTGAGTTCTTTGAGTTCCCTATGTGTTTTGGATATTGGATATTAACCCTTTATCAGATGATTGGTTCACAAACGTTTTCTCTCATTCCATAGGTTGCCTCTTCATACTATTGATTGTTTTCTTTGCTGTGTCAAAACTTTTTATCTGATACAAAGCCCTTTGTCTTTTTCTTTTTTCTTTCTTTTTTTTTCTTTTTTTGCTCCTGTTGCTTGTGTTTTGGGGTCATATCCAAAATTATTTCCCAGACCAATATCAAGAAGCTTTTTCCCCATGTTTTTTCATCTAATAGTTTTATAGTTTCAGGTTTTATGTTTAAGGCCTTACTCTATCTTGAGTTGAATTTTGTGTATGGTATGAGATAAGGGTCTAATTTCGTTCTTCTGCATGTAGGTATCCAGTTTTCCCTGTACCATTTATTAAAGACACTGTCCTTTCCCTGTTGTGCATTTTTGGCACCTTTGTTGAAGATCAGTTGACCCTAAAGATGTGGATTAATTTCTGGGCTCTCTGTTATGTTCCCTTGAACTATATGTTTGTTTTCATGACAGTACCATGCTGTTTTGATTACTATGCTTTATAGTATATTTTTAAATCAAGTAGTATGATGCTTCAAGCTTTATTCTTTTTGCTCAAGATTGGAGTATTTGAGGTGGTTTCATATGAATTTTAGGATTGTTTTTTCTATTTCTGTGAAAAATCTCACTGGAATTTTATAGGTATTGCATTGAATTCTATAAATTGCTGTGGGTGGTATGGAAATTCTAACAATATTAATTTTACTGATTTGTGAACACAGGATATCTTTCCATTTATTTGTGGGATAGTATTTTTTACAGATTCTTGGTTTCAAGTTCATTGCTTCTAGAATTCTGATGGTCCTTGAAACCGAATGCTAAGATTATTGAGTAAACGTAAACGTTGCTACAGCTACGACTGAAATTACAGAAGAGAAACTTGTTCTTAAATTTTCTGTGCCTCAGTGTCTTCATCTTTTTTGCTTTCATCGAGCTGCAAGTTCCTTGAAGTTAGGGACTGTGTCTCTGCTTTTGCCCATTTTTATACCTGTAGCACTTGTCACATGGCCTGGTACACAGGAGGCATTCATTGAATATCTGATAAATGAGAGGAGGGACTACTGAACGTAAAATAATCTGTATCACATATGATCATTGTAGGGAATAATGAAGTGATGTATATGTGTGGATAACCCAAAAATACTTGCTCAAAAATTGTTTTTTTAGAAAACTGATTCATGCTAATCAAATTCACAGATTGCCTTATTTTTTTTATTTGCTAAGATATTTTCATTGCTTTTACCTTAAAAGAACATGTGCTGACCATAATTTAACCTTTTTCAGATGACCCAAGATTATTATTCACAACACTTCATTTCAGCAAGTGTGATGATCCTTGCAGGCCCTTTTGTGGATTTAGAGGTCTGTTTACCACTCTCCTAGACGGTTTCTAAATGCTGAGCATTGGGGCTATTGAGTCAGCGTTTTTTGTTTTTTTTTTTTTTTGAGACACAGTTTTGCTCTTGTTGCCCAGGCTGGAGTGCAGTGGCGTGATCTCAGCTCACTGCAACCTCCGCCTCCTGGGTTCAAGCGATTCTCCTGCCTCAGCCTCCGGAGTGGCTGGGATTACAGGCGCCCGCCACCACACCCAGCTAATTTTGTATTTTCAGTAAAGACAGGGTTTCTCCATGTTGGTCAGGCTGGTCTCAAACTCCCAACCTCAGGTGATCCACCCACCTTGGCCCCCCAAAGTACTGGGATTAGAGGCGTGAGCCACTGCACACAGCCAGGTCAGCTTTTTGTAGCTTTTCTGGTTTCTTGGCTGTGAAGACTGGCAGACCTCTGTGAGGTGCCTTCCCGAACCTTCCTCCCTGATGTGAATGCTCCTAATCTTCTGTGACCTTGAAACTAAAATACTTTGCCATATGAATATGCATATAAAATAAGAGGACACTAGGAAGCTCTTTCACATGTAAAGTCTGTGCAACTCATAAATTGGCTGCTCTTGAATCCTTTTTATCCTTTCACTTATTTCTTGAATCTGAGTTGTTGTAACATTTTAGATATGTGCAAAGTTGCTATAAACTTATAAAGCAGACATTTCCTTTATCTCTTTTAATAGTGCTTCCAGGAACAGATGCAGATTTCATGACACCTTAGTCTATGTTATCTCATGGCGAAGCAAGAATTAGTTGTGTCCAAAATATCAATCAGAATATTTCCATCTAATTATAGTTCACAGCTTCCTTATGAATCATTTTATATTTACATAAGATTTGCTTTAATGTTGTTGAACAGTGATGGAGAGCTTTAAATGGGTTTTTGTTAGTCTTTCAAATTCCCCAGTTTCTCACGTGTGTATAATTCTTCATAAAGACTTTTATAGCAGCCTCATTTTGATATTTCCCTTGTCAAAATGATATTTCCTGAAAATGTTTATCATCAAAAATCAGTATTTATAAAATATCTGATCAATTGTATGTCTGTATCTGATTATCAATTAAGCTGAAAATGAATTGAGTGCTGGAGAAGAGTCCCGTCCATTTGGTCCGTTATACAGAGCGGAAAGCACTAACATGTTACATCAGCAAAGCTTTTGGGGCTCCAATGTAGATTGGAGCAGTGAAGTTAGATGAGACTTGTAGCACCTCCCGATGACCATGCTGACTACTCCGCTACCACAGTTAACTCTCCCATTAGGAGTAACTGTTAGTTAGCTCATCACATTTCTTCAGCACCACTTTATCCTCTTTAACCCTCTGTCCTATTTATGTACTCAGACCTACCTGGCACCCACCTACCAAATGAGAGTAAGCACCATAGTAACCAAAGAGTGAAATTCTTGTATATATGCTTCGTACTGTCAGCAACATGTATCCTGAGATCTTTGTTGAAAGTCAGTTAATGAAATTTGAGAGTCCTTGGATTATCTGACATGTAAAGTTGTGAGCCAGATGTGGTGGCATGCACCTGTAGCCCCAGCACTTTGGGACGAGCAGCAGGGAGGATCCCTTGAGCCCAAGAGTTCAAAACCAGCCAAGGCAACAAAGTGAGACCCTGTCTCTAACAAAAAAATAGAAAAACAAAAGAAACATTGATCTTCTCCAGCCTTCAGTGCTCCTGGTTTTCAGGTCTTCAGATCCAGACTGGAATCTCTACCATCAGCTATTTCTCAAGCCCATAACTACATCACCAATTTTCCTGGATCTGTAGCTTGCAAATTGCAGATTGTGGAACTTCTCAGCCACCATAATTGCCTTGAGTTTCCCAGGCAAAGACTTTGAAACTCTGAGAAATGTATTCAGGAGGATTTTTAAGTTGTGCACAGTGACCAGTATGTATCAAAGGTGAAGGCTGGGCGCGGGGGCTCATGCCTGTAATCCCAGCACTTTGGGAGGCTGAGGCGGGCAGATCACGAGGTCAAGAGATCGAGACCATCCTGGCTACTAACATGGTGAAACCCCGTGTCTACTAAAAATACAAAAATTAGCCAGGCATGGTGGCATGTGCCTATAATCCCAGCTACTCGGGAGGCTGAGACAGGAAAATTGCTTGAACCCAGAAGGCAGAGGTTGCAGTGAGCTGAGATCGTGCCATTGCACTCCAGCCTAGGCGACAAGAGCGAAACTCTGTCTCAAAACAGAAAAAAAGAAAGAAAGGTGAAGCTAGCAGAATTAAAGTGTGAGAAATTAAAATGCAGTGTTGTGGCCACAAAGCTTCAGCATATTTTGTAGTTGCTCTGGAGTTGGGAGGGCCCTTCCAAGTCAGATGAGGCTCATTTTGTGTTGTCAAAAATGGATAACCACATGCAGAAGAATGAAATTTGACCTTTGTCTCACTCCATATACAAAAATCAACTTGAAATGAATTAGAGACTAAAACTTAAGACTGAAATCATAAAACTGCTAATAGAAAACAAAAAAAAATGTTTCTTGACATGAGTCTGGGTAGGGATTTTTTGGATATGATATCAAAGTACAGGCAACAAAAGCAAGAATAGATGAATGAAATTACATCAAACTTAAAAGTTTCTGCATAGCAAAAAAAAAAAAAAATCAACAGAGTGAAAAGGCAGTCTATGAAATGGAAGAGTATATTTGCAAACCATATATCAGGTAAGGGGTTAATATATAAGACTGTCCTACAGCTCGATAACAAAAAACAAATAAGCTCATTAAAAAATCGTCAAAGGCCCTAAATAGACATCTCTCAGAAGAAGATAAATAGCCAAAAGGTATATAAAAAGGTGTTGAACCTCACTAATCATCAAGGAAATATTAATCAAAACCACAGTGAAACATCACTCACAGCTGTTAGAATGATTGTTATCAAAAAGATCAAAGATAAGTGTTGGCATAGTGTGAGGAAAAGAGAACCCTTGTACATTGTTCAAGGGAATGCAAATTAATACAACATTATGGAGAACAGTATGGAGGTTCCTCAAAAAATAAAAATAGATCTACCTTATTATCCATCAATTCCACTTCTGGGCATATATCCAAAAGAAAATCAGTGTCAAAGCAAAAATTAGCCTGGTATGGTGGCACATGTCTATAGTTTCAGCTGCTAAGGAGGCTGAGGCAGGAGGATCTCTTCAGCCCAGGAGACTGAGGCTACAGTAAGCTATGATCATGCCATTGCACTCCAGCCTGGGTGACACAGCCAAGGGCTAAAAGTCCTAAAAATATGAACTGACAGGAGAGTAACCTGTCAAACCTTACCCTTACCAAAAGGAATAACAGGAGATTGAAAATTAATACTAACTGATGACATTTAAAAAATAGTCTTAAAGTTCTTTAAAAGTATACTTTTAGTGATTTAATTTCTAAAAGATTTTTAAAGTAATTTTCTAAAAGAGAGAAAAGTAAATAAGTAAAATTGTTGTATTTTCACGTACTTAAAGACAGTAGTAGATACTTTTTTCCTCTAAAATTATTTCTAGATATCTTGACTTTTGCTATTGACTGTCTTTCCATTCCTTTTCTACTTAAAATTCTTCTGTTTTTAAACAGTATGAATGTAAGCTGATGTATGTTTGTGTAAAACTGTGATTCACGTTCTACAGAACTATCATCTTTCAAACTATTATATCAAAATTAAGGAGTAAGATAATTTTTCATCATATTGTCATCCAACTTCATGACTTATTTTCTTTTTTTAATGTACTTGGAATGTATAGAAGAAAATTCCAGAAAGCTACAGTGACTCCTTTTTTTCACATAAAGGAAGTGGCTAGAATGAGATTGAAGGCGGGGGGAATGTGGCACAAGGAAACTGGCTTGAAAGCTCTATGTATTATGTGCAATTTTATTTTCTGAGTAATATCACTGATTCAGTAATTACCCTGGGTAGTAGCCATACAAGTTTTCTTGTTCCCTGGAAAGCCTTACTATAATCCAGAACATTGCTAGCATATCGTATACCTTGTAATTTTATTTTCTAAAATTAAGTGGCATTTAATGTCTTCATTTCCCCATGTAACCTTTTAAAAGCCTTGTATCTTCATTTATTTTATTGCTCCCACGCCCTCTTTCTGTTTCATGTAATTCTTTGCAATTCACTTCACTATTCTGCAAATAAATCATTTGCAGATTTTCTAAAAACTGGATTCTCGCATTTAGGACTTGGTGCCGTGGTTTCTTAGTAGATACAACTTTACAACCAGAAGTTGCAAGTTCCCCAAGTTCAAAATCTGTACATGTTTGCACTAGAAAGCCAAAATATTCCCTCTGTAGTCACTGAACTTCCAAAAGAAAATAGATGCTGTCAGTCTAGACAGAACCGATTCATTTAGGCGCTAATCATTTTGAAGGCCTCAGGTAGGTAGGGCACGCGAGACTTAGCATTGCTTTGGCCATTCTCTTTTGAGGACTACAATTGGGTTCTATCTTTTGCCATAAGCTAAAAGACAAAAACATGAATTGACAGGAGAGTAACCTCTCTCACCTTACTCTTACCAAAAGGAATAGCAGCAGATTGAAAATGAATAATAATTGATAACATTGTTAAAATAGTCTTAAAGTTCTTAGAAGTGTTTACTTTTAGTGATTTAATTTAAAAATTGCAAAGCGAGTATATATGTTACTATTAACTAAGAACTATTTTATTAGAAAGTAATGAATAATTTTGCTTTTTTTTTTTTTTTGAAACAGAGTCTCGCTCTGTTGCCAGGCTGGAATGCAATGGCACGATCTCAGCTCACTGTAACCTCCGCCCCCCAGGTTTAAGTGATTCTCCTGCCTCAGCCTCCCGAGTAGCATGCACCACCACGCCCAGCTAATTTTTGTATTTTTAGTAGAGACGGGGTTTCACCGTGTTGGCCAGATGGTCTTAATCTCTTGACCTCGTGATCCACCTGCCTCGGCCTCCCAAAGTGTTGGGATTACAGGCATGAGCCACCACGCCCAGCCTAATTTTGAATTTTCTTAGTGCCAGTGTGCTGTACTTTTCAAGGCCCATCAGTTGCCTAAGACCTCAAATCCTGATGCAAAATTCTCCAGCTTGCTGCTCTCACATAGAACACACTTGTGCCAATGTCACTGCTTTTCCAGGCATCAAGCAAAACCATTGGAAGTAGTTGAATTTCTAGTGACACCCTGTAGAGCTCTCCTTATACATAATAAGTTTATTCTTCTTTGGAGTTGTTAAAAAGTGAGGCTCAAGTTTTGTGCCCTCAACTTTATCCCCTTGCTTTATTGCTACCTTCCAAGTTCAGCATCTTAAGCATTTTTACTTCAAGAAATAAGCTTATGATGCACAGCGTTAAGCAAGACGCTTTGGGAGAGGAGGAACCCTTCCCAGAATGTCAGAACTGTCTCCTTGTAGAGAAAATTCCTGTAATGTTTTGTTTTACTTCGAAAATCTGAGTGCCAGAAAGAACAAAGAGTCAAGAAAGGAGTTATCATGAGCTCTTGAATTTGAAGCAAAATCTGTACTGTGACCCCATTTTAGAAGATCACTGGCCCTCCATAGAGCACTACTTTGAACAAATCAGTGAATTTTAAATCAAGTGTCTTGGTTGCTTATATTTTTTAAATCTCAAAATATCTAAATTCAGATGCCAATGAAAGCTTTGTAAAGGGAACCTCCCCTTCCTCAGCCTACCCTTTCCTTGCATTCTAGGAACTTCTGGGGGCTTTAGATATTCCCTAAATGATTAAAGAATAGATAATAATTCAATAGAACAGTGATTTGCTGATTAAATGAAGAATAGCTGATACTTTATGAAACTGTTCTTAGAAGAGCTTGGATACTAGGTCCCTTTGTGTTTCTGTGTGTGTGTGTGTGTTTGTGTGTGTGTGTGTGTGAGAGAGAGAGAGAGAGATGAGGGGGCACCAAGACAGACATAGTTATACCCATCTCCTTTTTCCACAAAGCATTTGCAGTAGCTTGTAACCAGCACACATTATAAAATTTACATAGGGATTTTAAATTTTTAAATAAAAATAGAGGGAAACCCATGGGAAAGAAATGGTGTTAGAATAAGGTTGAGTCTCTTGGGAATCCTACAAGTCTTTTGCTTCAGATGCAACTGCAGTAGCATTAAGAGAGAAGTCAAACGTCAAACACAATTCTGTCCTGAAGAAAAGGAGCACACCTTACATTGGTCCTCCACTCCACTGCCACCCCAAGTTGAGCCAGTGCCAAGTCCAATATCAGCCGTTGGGCTTCACCTGGCCTGTGCATTCATTCTAGTTCCACCATCTCTGCCTTCATGCTTGTTACGGCACAACTCTGCTAGAGTATTCATTCCATTTCTTTGGAAAGGCCTGCAATTCAACAATTGCACATCCCATTACAGAAACAGCATTGAGCATGATTTTGGAAAAATTACACATGCATCTTATATTGGACCTGAGTATTCAAGACAGTTTCAGACACCCTTGGTTTATTATTCTCTTGGCTTCACACGTACATTCATGGAATGGACATAGATGAGGGATACCCAGAAACTGGCCAGGCACAGGGGAAAAGAAAGTGAGGGAGATTCCATTCTGCCTGACTCAGCCAGGATAGGTAGAAAACCTAAGGATCTTTTTCTTCAGCAGTCATCATATGTTTCCATCATTTGTTCCCATGGTTATTTTCCGCTGCCCAGTTGTTATTTGCACTTCTTTTAAAACATCAGTGCATGGGCCTCAACAGGCAAAGAGAATTGAGGTCCTACACTAGAGTCAGAATACTCAAAGTTTTGGACTGAGGTATCACCTCTCAGCTCATGCTTTTTTATTGCACTACATTTGGCTGAAGATCTGACACTAGATGCACCATAACCATTGCAAAGGCCATGCAATCTCTTGCTTTTTAGATTTCCACTGACATTTTTGCTTGCTGTTAGAGTAACCACACCTCTCCATGAGTTTCAGGTGTTTTAACCATTTAGGAAAAAGAAGGAAGGGAGAAAGAAACAAATCAGTAGTAAAGAGATGGTGCCTGAGAATGGAAAGATCACAGATGAAAGTGGAGTATGTGCCACCCTCTGGCCCAGGCCAGGTGGCTGGGTGTGGATGGACGTTTTGTGTATCCCCAATGCAGTAACCCTTACAGAGATAATTCTCCCAGTTTAGCCACCACGAAGTATTGTTCTTTGTTTTTCTATAGTGCTTGTCAAAATGCTATGACAACTGACTGGTTTTATGCAAACAGAGCCTGGCTCTCAAGAGACAGTGTGTCTGAAAGTCAAACATGGATGGCAGCCATTGGCACACAGAGGAGTCAGAAACCACAGATTGTTTTCTCGTTGGATGAACAGCTTAAAGCAACGTAAAGTTAATTGAAGAATTCCTTGAAAGTGAAGTCAGACTAAAAGAAATGCTCAGAGTCTATAATTTACTAAATGTGAAAGAACTGTAAGTGGTATGAGACTAAAATAGTTTTTTCGGGGAAAGAACATTTTGTAAACAGATCTGGCTTTTGTTTTTGCTTGGGCTGTTTTAATTATTTGCTCTAATAATGTAGATCTCCAGAAGAATCTCTAATTAGGTAAGGCTTGATTTATGGAGTTGGCCTCACATAAACCATGATGTCATGGTATGCTGCAGAAAATTACAGGCCTGGTCTCGCCATTGAAAACTAGTATTTCTACCTAGAACCACTCTTGCTCTGTATGTCTTACTCAGGAAACCAAAGCATTCTGTGTTCTCCTTCACAGTGCACATTGCCCAGGTAAACTCAACATATAGTATTACTCATCAAATAATTGTATCAAACATTTTAAAAACTTAGGAGGGAGGAGTAGAAGAAAAACACTAGAAGTTAAAGAAATCTTTACTTCCTGGGAACCTAGTAGATACCAGCCTATGATTCTCAGTAGAAGTGGGTTCAGTCCCTCTTCAGCTTACAGACTGGTGAGGATATGCCAGACTATCGAGAGTAGTGTCTGTGTGTCCCTTCCTCCCTCAGCTCTTCCACACTCCCTCTCCAGCTCCATCCCGGAAAGGTCTTTCAGTGTCATGGTCGCCTGTTTCATCTGGTTTCAAATAAGAGCCATGGGGCCTCTGTAACATTTCAACACGGTTCTTACTCCCTTTCCCATTGCATTAGAAGCCTTGGTGTAGGGCCAAGGCCTTTTCTTTGATTATAGGTCTGCCAATTACAGTTTCCTAACATTTTTCTCACATTAATTATACCTTAGTGATTGCATTTTCTATGATTTCCCATTTCAATTTTGTTAAATTTTGACTCCTATAGAGCAGGCTGTAGAAGGAATCCCTCCAGATTTTTACAAATTGTTTTCCTGTCTTCCACAATTGTCTCATTTACATCTACCCTGATAGTCAGTTTAAGTCACCTGCCTTTATCAGGTCTTCTTAGACTATTCAATGTACTTTTCAAAGAAAGCAACTCTTTTCTTTCATGGTTATATTTCACCAGTTTACATCATATTTAGTTAAATTATGTAATTATAGTAACAAATCCAATAGGCACAAGCAGGTTTGGGAACAAATACAACTCTAAGCAGTTTGAAGAAATGCATGGGATATACTAGCGAGTGACCTTGTAGCCTCTTATTCAGCATGTCCTGGTTGAAACACAGGGATAGAATTGGTTAAGTGGAGCTCAGTTATGGAGGCTTCTGAATCTGTACTCTCCACGCTGTCTTCGTTTTATGGAGGGGGTCCAGGGTGGTTACAAGGCTTGCCCAAGGTCAGAAACAAATTTGTAGCCAAGCAGGGTATCCTGACTTTCAAGGCAGGGTTTTCTCAGGGCACCAGAGCAGAACTGATATCCTGGGCTTTTAATATGCTTGTCTGACTGCTGCCAAAGGTAAAAAATGCAAGTTTATCGAGTTTGATTTATTACCACAAAATATCTGTCTTGATGCTTACTTTACCCATAGTTTTTGTGTTACTAATTAACACGCATTTTTCTTCGAATTCTTCCTGATAGTAAAACAGACTCTTTGTTGTTACAGGGCGTTAATCAAGGCCATAAGATTTCCCAATTCTGTCAATGACCATACTTAGCTAAAAGACAGAAAGGCTCAGTGGAATAATTTTCCTATGCCTATAGTAGGGCTTGTCCTTCTTGCCACTACACAGCCCCATACTGTTTGTGGCTATTTTTGTTGGTCTAAAGGGCACAGGCCTCTGAAACAAAACTGCTTTTGGGTTTGAGCCAGATGATTAGGTTTGTATTTATTTGATCACATTCACAACCCATATTTGCTGACTTTCCTAACACCAACTTGGGAAGATTTTTTTTAAATCACTTTCCTTCTTCTCTTCCTTCCTTCCAGTGTTTTCTTCCTTACCCACCCACTTTCAGAAAGGATTTGATGTTGCCTAGGGTTAAAATAGATAAATAAAATCAAAACCATTAGGATGAATATGAAGGAAAGGGGAAAGATGTTATACTCAACTCCCTGAGGTAAGATGGCTTTGCTGTTATATTGAACAATGCATTTGGCTCTGAGCTTCCTGGTAGACAAAGTGAAACAAGTCTTTGGGTTCATGTTATTTCTATTTGCTGAGGAGAAACATATCAGGTCGTCCACAGAGACATTGTTACCAGGCACTTTATTCTAAGCCAGTGATTTTCATGTAAGTGAAGCTAAATAACCATTTAGAATAGGGGATTCATATATACATTAGAGTTTGAGAAGCTCTGCTGTAGTCCACCTCCATTTTTTGTTGATAAGCCCAGGGAAGATAAATAATTTGCCGGTTACCAGGCTTGACAGTCATAACACAGGCTTAGAGCCAGTTTGTCTTGGTACCAGCCTGGGCCTCGGAACTCCTTTGTTTAGAAAGCACAGGTGTAGTGAGATGCGATATTAGCGCTGGTGTGGTCAAGTACCTTACCTCACTCCCAGGCAGTATGGACACAGACTATGACATGAGTCTTGGGATTTAGACTTAATGAAATCAGAATATGTGAAAGAGGAGGCTTTTTCAAGAAGCTTTTCTTTTCACCACAAGGCTGGACCTCTGTATCAGGATGCTGTCAAATTGCCATGGAGGAGAAATCTAGAAGAGTAGGCCATAGCAGGTGTCCTTTTTATGGCCTGTTTTAAAACACTTTGTCAAAAATGCCCTTCATTTAGTCAAAATTGTGGGCAAATTTATGTTATATTTTTGCTGCCATCAGTATATGGTAGAACTTTGGGCAGGGGTCCTAAACTCAAGCTGTCTGCAGGAGACAGACAGGCACGGACAGCTATTTATTATTCAGAAGGCCAGACATAAAACAAGGAGCAAGGTCTATAGTGAACCAAAGGGCCAGTGTCCTGTCTCAATGGGGCAACTGCTTCTCAGCTCCTGTCCATTTTTTATCATGTGAAAAATGCAGGTATGTGGATGAGCAGATCTTCCAGTATTTTGAGAGGAGCTGGAAGTCTGGATTATTAAATTAAATCTCCTGATTTTAAATGTTGGCAACTCTTTTCTTCCACTTGTTCAAGGCAGAAACCTTGGAGTTGTCCTTGACTCCTGTCTTCCTTTCAAAACCCACATCTAATTCATCAGGAAATCCTGTTGGCTCTACCCTCAAAATATATTCAGAATCTGATCACTTCTTACGGATCTCTATTGCACTACTGTGGTCCAAACCACCACTGTCGCTCTCCAAGATTGTTGCAGTAGCCTCCTAACTGGTCTCACTGCTTCCATTCTTTCTCTCCTGCAGCCAGAAGTGTTAAGTCAGATCACATTGCCCCTCTGCCCACAATCCTCCAAAGTCTCCTCATCTTACTCGGCGTGAAAGCCAAGATCCCCCCCAATAACCCATGAGACTCTCTGACCTCATCTCTGCAGCTACATTGGCCTCCTGTCTGTTCATCACATATACCAGCTCATTTCCTCCTTGTGAACTTTGTCCTTGCTGTTCCTTATTTTTCCAGGTATCTCTATGGCCCATTCATCCCCTGCATCCCTTTGCTTAAATGTCATCTTCTCAGTGAGACCTGCCTTGGACACACTATCTAAACTTACATACACGAATACACACATCCTTCCTCTCCTTCTCTGCTTTGTTTTCCTCCCTACCACATGTCATGGTCTAGAATACTCCATCAGTTTCTTTTTTATTACCTGTTTTCTACACTAGAATGTAGATTCCACATGGATAGGGACTTCATATGATTTTGTGTTTGTTCATTGCTGTTTACATCTGGAAATGAGCCTCACACATGGTAGGTGTTCAATAAATGTTTGATGAATGAATGAATCTTAAAAACAATTTTTTTAACTTTGGGCCAAATAAAACTCTTCAATAGGCCAAACCTGGGCTGTACTTCTTTTGGCCTAGAGTCAAAAAGAGGAATGAGTGCTTCTCCAGCAGCTCCTTGTAGCTTGGGAACAGACTTTATGAATGCCTCATGATGCCTGCCCTGCTCAGGAAACCACAGATGAGTTCTTCCCTTCCATTCCCACATGTATCCTCCTGCTCCCACACTGCTCAACTTCAATACATGCTTCTTGTTTTGTGGCCCAACATTGTTTTTCCCAAGGCATTGCTGTTTAGAATGTGGAAAATGTTGTGTGAATTATTTCAGCCTCCTGAGTGCACTTTCAAATCTCTGAAGGCAGCACACATTTGAACAGTTTGACTTGCTTTCGGCAACACAGAGTTTAGGACTGGGCAAGCAATAAGTGAGAGGAAGACTGTCACAGAGGGAAAAGCATGTGTAGAGACAGGTGTAAAAATACCCATGATGCTTAGAAAGAGAACAAGTGAAACTAGAGTGGGGAGTGAGAGGGAAAGTGGTTAGAAAAGATGTTGAAGAGTAGACAGGGCCACTTGCAGACCATGGTAAGGAGTTTGAACGCTATTGTTACATCCAATGAGAAGCTGTTAAAGAATTTCTAAGTACTGAAATGATGGGGTTGGATTTATATTGATTAAATTTTACTCTGGCTATTCTGGGAATTTAGGAGATCAATAATAATAATGACAAAGCAAATGCAACTAACATTTATTAAACACTGATGCCAGGCAGCATGCTAATCGCTTTATACAGATTATTTTAGTTAATTCTTACATCATTCTATTGAGTTAAATGATATTATTATCCCAGTTTTGCAGATGAGGAAACTGAGACACACTGAAGCTAAGTAATTTGCCTGAAGTCACAGAGCTAACCTATCAAACCCAGGCTGTCATTTTTCAGCCTTTGCTCTTACTTAGCCCTTAACCTTTACTTCTTTGACTCTTCTTCCAATCCTGGATTCAAGATGAGCATTTAGGAGGTTATTGCTATATTCCAGGCAACAGCTGGTGGTTGCTTGGCCTTTCTGCTAAGGTGGTTTTTCTATCGTTCCTTATAAGTTTAATATTCATTCTTACAGATGGAGTATGATTTAATTCATGTTGGATAATAGGCCTTAGCAAAGACTGAGGTAATACATTTTATTACTAATTATAAAATTTTGCATTGAATGTTTTTTAAAATACTGTGCATTTACCTAGTAGGCACTTAATAAATAAATCTAAATTATAAAATATAAGGCTAAAAGAGACAATGATGGAATAGCATTTATTCCCATTGATGGATATATTTATAATTTATCCAGTTAGAAAATAATCTCTAGTTCCTTGTCAATGATAACAGCACATTTCTAGGAGTCAGTTCTTATTTTCTTAGGAAGAGTTGACTCTGATAAGCTGTCATACCAACTGTATTAGATTCCAGACTCATTACTGTGAACTATTCAGTGGTGATTTGTTTCAATATGCCTTTTTACTGAGATGTATAACACAAAGACACACACACATATAAACATATACATATAGATATATATCTTGTTGATGTTTTGCAAGCACATGAGTCCGTTGTTAGCAGTTACTTGAGCACTTAAACTCAATTCAGTTATTTTTCTTTAAAAAAATTTTTTGAGCCTGGAATGGTGGTGCATGCCTATTGTCCCAAGCTACCCTGGGGGCTGAGGCAGGAGGATTGCTTGAGCTCAGGAGTTCCAGGCCAGCCTGGGCAACATAGTAAGAGCTTCTCTTTAAAAAATAAGTAAATAAAACTTAAAATTTGTTCAGACTTATTTGTCTAAAAGAAATATTTTTTATTTTCACATGTATAAACAAAATATTAAAATTAATTTTAAAATATATTACAAAAATAAATTTACTTATTTGTACAGAAAAGCGTTGTTTTAGCCACATAACACTATTGATTTTGGTTATGATAATTGTTCAATAAAGTCCCCTAGGCACAGTCTTCTTAATTGTATCCACTTTATTTACATAAATAAAAAGCTAAATAGTCATTCATTTTACTGTTGCATTTGCAACCTTTGCCAAGTTACTATCATATTAAATAGTGGTTTTGTTTCTAAAAATATAGCCTATATATACATAGACCATACCAGTGTGCATTAATTGGAGTTTATGAAAGACATAGCTTTTTTTTGAGCTCAAGGTTTATTCCAGCCTAAATAGTCTAATCATTAAAATAAAAAAGCAAATACTGAGTAGTTTACTGACATTCCATAGAAGATAGAGTAAGACTCAGTGTGTGAGAACACTACAACATTTCTGATGGTTTCTTTTTTAAAATAAAAAACAGCAACTTCAAAATTCTGCTAGACAAACTGATACAAAGAGGGCTTTTGTAGCTTAGCCTGTCACTAGGCTATATAGTGACCAAACGGGCAGATTCTGAGTCATGATAACATTCCAGGAGATGTCAACAGTCAAAATAAAATCAAACTATATGTCATCTGGAAAGCTGAGATAAAGACCAAGAGATCTTGGAACACTTAGAAGCAGCCCATGTGTGACATGAGTGAGGACTCTAAGAAGAAAAACTTCACTGCTGTTTGTAACTTTCTCACAACTGCTTCACATTTCTCTAGTGTGGAATGGAAAGTATAGAAATGGAGAAATTCAGAACTGGAAAGGACCTCAGAACCCTTGTTTTACAGATAAGGAAGTGGAGGCCCAACAAGCACCAAACACTTGCATAAAGTCACACAACTAGAGTTAACGATCGGACTGAAATTGGAATTTGGAACTCCTATCTTCTAGTTTAATATTATTTTCTCTACTCTTTTGGGGCATTTTTACTGTATAGTCATTCGAGGTATACCAAAATGAAAAGAGCTGGCTTGGGTGAGAAAAGGATCTCTGCCACCAGAAGTCAGTGATTAGGCCAAAACTAGACAGTGGCTCCCAGGCATGCGTGTTGGTTTTCCATGAAAGAAACTTGGACTCATTGCCTCTAAGAGCTTTTCCAACTCTAATTGTAATAAGTATTGATAATTTTTATCATATTTGTAATAGGGTAATGATTCGTCCTCCCTCCTTAAGGCATTATTGCTCATTCTCATTCATGCATGTCTCATCTACTCTAGTCTTTTCTCAGAACCTGTTTTCCCATTGAGAGCACCTGTTCCAAAGTTGCTTAGTAAGGCAGTGTGACTAAAAAAGCAGGCTAAGACTCCAAGCTCTGTTCACCGTTTGGAATCATGAGTAATCACTGTCCCCACAACTAATTTAACCTTCTACATTAAACCAGTATCCAATAACTGCTGCTTTTCCTCTACCATATAAATACAAATCAGCTGTATAGTTAGCAGAAGGGAGACTGGTACAGTGAAATCAATCCATTTTCCCTCCTTGCAGCAGGGATGTGGTATGGTAAAAGCTTTGGTCAATTTATAACCTAATAAGGTATAAATGGTTTTTAAAGTACACTGTGGTAAAATTTTCTTTACTGTGCAACTATATAGCTATTCTTGGCTTAGGAATTAAAAATGTATAGATTTGCATTACAATATAAAATCTATGAGATATGAAGTCTGATTAGAACTATATTTACCACCTGATAATATCTGTGTGAATATAAACATCTCTGTTACTCTCTTCCTAACATAAAATGATCTTTGCCTGTATCTTCTGCCTGTATCCCTTTGTCCAGCTCTCAGATTCTATTTTTTTCTGCTATATTTTAGAATGTATTTTCCCAGACATCAACATTTTTAGACTATGTATTTAAATGTCATATTTATAATAGGGAATTTCCAGAAAACAAGTGATTCAGTCTCATATGCCTAAAGTACCCCATTCTCCAGTGGAAAACAGGAAGAGTTATTCATTGTATTAGTTCTGCAGTCACAATGGAGGCCTATCTCCATAGGTTTAAAACAATAGGTTTTAAACTTTCATCTAGCAGTCCAATAGAAATGTTCCCAAAATTCCTATTACCCTCGTTTCCACTGATCCTGGATTGATTTGGGAAGTGGGGTGAGGAAGGAGTTGGTGGTAGGGTTCACGTTATTATCATGGTGATCTAGTGAGTGAGTGAAGGATTCCTTTTTTCAAATATAAAGGAATTGAGAGCCCAACAAGGAAGAAGCCATGTTACAGAACTAGAAAAGTAATTGTCCAGACCTAGCATTAAAACCCAACACCCAAACGTGACCTGAGACCCGCATCCCTTGGCTCCTCCTATGTTCTTTTTTTTTTACTAACCTATTCTCTCCCCTTAAGGAAAAGTCAAGCTAAGCCAATTTTCCTTCTAAGGCTGAGGATCTAGGACAAGAAGGCAAAGACAGGGAGGGAGGACATTGTATCTTACATGTATTTGCCTCACTTTCTCCCAAGGGAAGCATCCCACTAGGGCAATGTCAACAAACTTTCTTTATAAAAGTAAAAATAGTAAATATTTTAGGCCTTGCTAGCCATGTGGTCTGTGTAGCAACTACTAAACTAGATCAAAATCAGCCAAAGACAATACATAAATTAATGAGCATGGCCATGTTTCAATAAAACTGTATTTTGGACAGTTAAATTTGAATTTTATGTATTTTCTTGCATCATGAAAATTATTCTAATTTTCATTTTTTCAGCCATTTAAAAATGTAAAAATCATGCTTACAGGTTTTATAAAGACAGGCTACAGACCAGATCTAGCCCATTAGCCACAGTTTGCTAACCCCTGCCCTATGGGAATAAATAATGAAATATGAGGAAGATTGTAGGTGTTAAAACATGGAGAAAAATATGATACTTGAAGGACAATTATTTAAATGTGGTAAGGGAAATTACTGATGTGTATGCCTCTTTCAGGGAGAGCAGATGGTTGCCTTGGTCCTTGATTCTGTTGTAGGTAATCTTAGTTGGTACTAGGTCAAATTCCAGATTGATTATTTTGATTTACTCTCTTAAGATTTATGAAAGGCAGGTTATAGCTGGCTTTAGAGAAGAAAAGTGGAAATAAGAAGAGGACGTGTGACTTAGAGCTTGCCATAAAGTATGCAGAGCCAACAGAACATTTTATTCGAAATGGCAGCTGGTGGTTTCTGTTATCTGTGAATCATTGTGAAGTCTGTCTGAGGCAGAGAGGAGACAGCTAGCTGAATTCCCCTTTAGCAAAAACGGATTCATAACATTGTAAAGCTCACAGAAAATGCATGTTATATCACAAGAACACATAAAAATCTCTATTTTTTGACATATAGGCTATACCGACAAACTTTAAAATAAAAAGAACCTGTAAACATAAAACCATAAAGAAACATTTTTTAAAATAGTATGAATCATTTATGGGCAGTTGAATACAGCTTTTGTTGCTTTGTAGGTAACTCACTTACAACTATTGCATAAATGGTAATGCAGTTGTCTGCAACAAAGGGCCATTAATTATGACACTGATGACAATGATAACATAATTAACTATTTTTTAAGCTGCTACTATTTGCTGCCACCTAACATACATTAATACATTTATTCCCTGCAACAAGCCTGCAAGGTAGGTATTATTCTCCTGTTGAAAATGATGCTGAAGTTCAGTCACACAAACACAAAGTACCAGGGCCAAATTGCAATCCATATCCCCCTGACATGAAAGTTAGTGTGGTTTCCACCCTACTATTACTATTGATGAGACATAGTAACCAAAAAAAACAAGAATTTAGGAAAACTGTCTTCAACTATATTGCTGGATAGCATTACTTTATAAATATTAATTTTACTCTATGATTACTGTATGGTAATGGAATTATTTCGGCCCCTTAAAACCTTAGAAAAAAATCAAACTAATCGTGCCTTATAACATTTGTGGTTTGTGTGTCCATTGACTGTTTGCAATTTCCAGGCAGGCTGCATCCTTGAACTATTCACTGTCTGAACTTGCCCTCAAAGAATTCTTCCTCCTGCCTCACCTCTATGGAGTGGCAGCCAATGAAAAACCCACAAGCTCGGCAGCTGCAGCTCTGGAAGGCTTCCATCAAACCCTCATTCCCAAATCCCCTTTGAAAATTACAGCTCCTAGAGCTTTGTGTTATCTTCTTGAAGGTCTTGACTAATGTTTGTAACATTGTAAAACTTAAGCAAACACTGTCTTCAAGACCAGGATTCCTGAACTTGGACTCTGTGTTAAGTTGCCTGCACCAAATCATTTACTGCCCCTCAACTGCACTATCTTAAATTCTTACCCTGGAAAGTAGCCTGAAAAGCAGATATTAGGATGGGAGCTTTTTAAATGGTAGGTAGGAAATTAGAAAGCTTAATACGTTTCAGAAAGTGCCTATTTGACAATTCAGAATTGAATTAAAAAAAAAAAAAACCCTGATATATTGAGAATATGTGGTGACTCAGCCCTGTTCTCGTTCCTGTAGATTTTATTCTTTCCATGAATCGTTTTTAGGATTTAGAGGTCAAGTATCCCGTATACCTGTCTCAGAGGAAACAATATTGTTTTCCTAAGTGAACATCTAGTACCAAAGTAGCTATTTTATGTATAACTGAGCAGTACCAAAATCCTGTTCTTAGCCAGCCTTTTTATATATGAATCATATTATTTAATCCAGATTTATTTGAAACCACAACCAGACACACAATATGGTTATTTGATTGAAGAAACATGGATGCTATTATTCACCCCACCATGCGTTATTTTGCTTACATTAGTGACCCATTAATACACTTAAGAAAATAAGTAGTTTGCATCATCATCCATTGAAATTGACAAGACTGGATGCTGGTGATTATGGACACTAAATTCCATTGGGGGAAAAGTTCCTGATCTCTGTGTAGCACAAGATTGGTTTTTCTAGACTGTCTCAAAAGTATATCCAGGAACTCAGAAGTAGGGGAAAAGCTGCAGCCAGGAGACAAATATGTGCTAATGTACCACTTATTGTCTGGAGAAAATGTACACTCATGGCAGCAGTAAGAAGTTATTTGGTCTGTATTTATTTACAATGTGCAGGCTGCAGAATGTTAGCATTCTGATTATGGCCAGATGTAATGGAAAGAATTCACTAGCATTTTCACACTGGCTTTAGTAAGGAATGTACTTTTTAAATCAACACTGGTTAAAAGGTAGCCATTTCATTCCAGTAATCCAAAATGTTCTTTGTGTTGCCTAAATAATAGAGGAAATTATTAGGGGCCTCAAATACCATCTGAATTGACTGCTTTTGGTCACTTAAACATGCTTCCTTATCAGTCAAACTGAGCAGACACATTTTTTAAAAAATTTGATAGGAAATGTCTAGTATTTAGGTAAGACAGTGAGTTTAGATTCATGATAGGAAACCCTCATAGTTCAAAGAACACTTGCTTGAAATAATGTTGATAAAGAATATTAGTGTCAGTTTTCCTAATGGGAAGGAAGGACATGCTTTAAACCCAGACTTTCTATGAAATATGCAGCCTCAGGAGAATATCCACTGTGATCAGTAAACAGTATATACATATGAGTATATTTGTTTGTGGTGTTTTTTCTCAGTAGAATATCTCAGTCACTTCAGTGGTCCACTTTCCTATTTTAATGTTTGACTGTCAGTTGTTTCAGTATCAAAAAACAACTTGGGATGTCAAGAAAAAGCCGTTTTGCTATCTCCATGTAGTCAGCAAAATGCTAGGGGGTTTTCTCCAGATAGCTTGAAGACCTGTTTATCTTATGTTATTTTTTAGGGGTTGAACTGATATCATAAATATATATTCAAAATTGTTATCCAAATTGTGTTTCAAGTTTGTGCTTTCTAGGATGATTAGCAATTTGATGATGAAAGCCATCTACATTTTCAAGTCCCTTAAATCAAATATATTTTAAACAATTAAATTCATAAAAATTCATAAATGAATGACCAGACTATGAGCATATTCCCTCCTTAAATTATTATTATTATTATTAATATTATTATTATTATTATTTGAGACAAGAGTCTCACTCTGTCACCCAGGCTGGAGTGCAATGGCGCAATCTTGGCTTACTGCAACCCCCGCCTCTTGGGTTCAAGCAATTCTCCTGCCTCAGCCTCTGGAGTAGCTGGGACTACATGCGCATACTACCACACTCAGCTAATTTTGTATTTTTAGTAGAGACAGGGTTTCACCATGTTGGCCAGGCTGGTCTCAAACTCCTGATCCACCCGCCTCAGCCTCCTGAAGTGCTGCGAAGTGAGCCACTGCACGCAGCCGAATTATCTACTTGAATTTTTTAATGCCCTCTGGTTCCTGGTAATCAAACACTTTGACCTTTTTCACCCCACCAAACTATTAAATACATTGAACCATAGAAGAGGCAGAAACTTTTATCATTCTGATATGCGGGCATTTCTTGATTACCTTTAAATTTATTTTATTATAATAGAAAAATTCAAATGTAGAGAGAAGTGGAAAAGAAAGAACCCCCATGTGCTCATCACGAGCTATAGCAGTCATCGACTCATGGCCAACTTTGTTACATCTTTATTCCTTTCCCCTACATTGGATTCTTTGGAAGCACATCACATACATGTAATTTCTATGGATTGTCTATTATGTGATATGAAGTTTGTTGGGCTCTGAGGATAAAAAGATGAATGAGACATAGTCCTTGTTCTCAGGGATCTCATCAGATTCATCTGGGATAACAATGTTTAGTAGTCAATGTAATTATAAGTCCATTGTAAGATAGAACCAAAAACTAAAAACCCCTGTACCATCTCTACACATTGCATAAACTTAATATAAAAGGAATTATGGTATAGTATGAGTTCCTAAATTCAGTTTTATGAAGGCCTTTTAAGGCATGAAAAATTTCCTAGTTCTGTCAACTAAAAGGGTCTAGAATCAATGACACCTTGTATCAATGAACACATGCAACACATAAAGCTTCTACATCTCATTTCCCACTAAGAGGAACAGAGGCTTCTTGGAGAAGTAGCTGACTGCAGGACTGTTGGAGGAAAAAAAAGATGAGCCTGGAACATCTTTTCATGCCAGGATGTTAGGAAGTCTCAAAAAATGATGAGGACATGTCAGAAGGACACCAGAGTTAGCTTGAAAGGACTCCCACTGGCCTAATCTGAAACAACCTGAACAGCGAAATAATTATAAAATGGAAGGTGACCCATTGAATAAAATAAGAATTCATGAATTTGTTCATGGTGATAATAGGTAGATACTACATGTGTAAGAAAGAAAAGTTGTTCTTTACAGTAGAATGCCTACTAATAAATGTAGAAGAAATATAGATTAGAAAACCACCATTTTGCAACCATCATAGTTGCAAATAGTTACCTGAATAGTTACCTGATTCAGGTAGGAAGTATCAATGGCTGCTGGAACAATTTTTTAAAAATTCAGTGAGGAACAGGATATTTACATATCTCAAAGAATTTTCCACAAAGTACTTATTAATAATCATGGGAAATAGTAGTTTTGGAGTAGAGAAGCCTGGTAGTGACACTTGAACCAAGTGATGAAAGTTACCATCATCAATAGTGGAACAAATTGACATCTTGTGCTTCTTGATGTTATGCAGTGAGAAAGATACATTACTTCTATAGTATTCCTGCCCCAAATATGCATAATTAATTTAATGTTAAGGAAATATCAGAAAAACCTAAACTAAAAGATACTCTTAAAAAATATTAGTATCCTGAAACACATAAATAAAGCTGAGCGATTTCAGATTAAAAGAAACCAAAGAGACATAAAAACTAAATGAGTGGGTTCTTCCAGTTGGATCCTGTCAAGGGGAGGAAATGCAAACAGAACAGTATTGGGACAATTGGTAAAATCTGAATAAAATGTGGGGATGAAACATAATATTGTGCTTACATACATTTCCTGATTTTGATCATTGTATTGTCACTAGGTAAGTGAATTTCTTTATTCTTAGGAAAATACATTGTAATATTTAGAGGCAAAGGGACATGATGTCTGCAACTTACTCAGATGGTTTAGAAAAACAAATGTGTGTGTATGTAAAAGATAATAAAATGCAAAAGTGGTAAAAATTTTAACAACTGGTGAATATGGGTGAAGGGTAAAAGATTTTTTGTAGTATTCTTGCAACTTTTCTCTTAAGTTTGAAGTTATTTTAAAATTTAACAAAAGATTAAAACAAAGCAAACAGACATACACACACATTGTTATCTTCACTTTAAGTAAAGCCAACGCAACATGTAGAAATCTGAAAATCATACCCTAAGACAAACTGAGTAATACAAAATTTTTATCTCCTGACAAAGTTGCTACAGAAACCCTTTTAGCAGTCTTTATGTTCAAATCATAAAATTTATAAATAACATAGAAATAGTGTCCCAAATCCCCTTCTGTAAATTGAGGCACACCTGCATTTGTTTTAGCTCTGTCCTGATAAGTTTCTGTATGCATCTTGCTTGCTTTGGGAAGCTCATTGCATAAAGCTGTGTATAAGTGAATTTTTAAAAGCTTTTGAAGAAAATGACAGTGATGGTAACTTGACCCCCAGTACAGATTAAGACCTTTAGAAAACTAAAGCTCCACTAATTTATTCCTCACAATTACCTGAGTAGCTTTACAGCCACACTAACTGGCTGTGAATCTCTAGGTTTTCCTTTTTAATTGCATTTCTTTTCTTTTCTTTTTTTTTTTTCTTTTTTTTTGGAAACAGAGTCTCGAATCTTGCTCTGTCGCCCAGGCTGGAGTGCAGTGGCACAATCTTGGCTCACTGCAACCTCCACCTCCCAGGTTCAAGCAATTCTCCTTGCCTCAGCCTCCTGAGTAGCTGGGATTACAGGCACCTGCCACCATGCCTGGCTAATTTTTGTATATTTAGTAGAGACAGGGTTTCACCATATTGGCCAGGCTGGTCTTGAACTCCTGACTTCAGGTGATCCACCCGCCCTGGCCTCCCAAACTGCTGTGATTACAGGCATGAACCACCATGCCCAGCCTCTCTTTTCTTCTCATTAAAATATAACTCTTAATAACAAGAAGAAAAGTAATGAAGTAATGAGTCTTATTTTGAGCCTATCCAAAAAAAAATTGCTTAACTGACAACAGATAGAAAAATAAGATATTGAATTATCCAAACGCTGATTAGCCAAATTCTTTTTTCACCATTTTTTTTGCTTATAGAGAATTCGAGTAGGGAATGCAAACAGGCAATACTAGTCAAGTTGTAGTGTCTTACGGACTGCTTGGTTTAATTTCAAAATTAACAAACATTGTAATTGCAAAAGATTGGAAATAACCTAAATGTACTTTTGTAGGGACTGGAAGTAAATAGGACTATCCATTTATCCAATACTATGCTTCCATAACAAAAACTAGAAAGCTATTTATGGGTTTTGTTGGTTTGTTTCTTTTTAAAGGACATGATCTCAGTCCATGTCCTCCATAGTAGCCTCAAACTCCTGGGCTCAAGCGATCCTCCCACCTCAGCCCCCCAAGTAGCTGAGATTACAGGTGCCAAGCCACGGTGCCCAGCTGCTCCTTATATACTAATAGAGAAAGCTCTCCCAGGTGTATTGTTGAGTCCAAAAAGCACAGTACAGAACGTATTGTCTATATTGTATGCTACCATTTGCATGTAATAAAAAGAGGAAAGAATGAATGTACATGTTTGCCTGCATATGTATAAAATGTCTTTGAAAAATGCACACACAATATTGCTTGCCTAATAAGAATTTTGTGTTGGAAGACAATAATTTTGCGTTAATTCAGCAATAACAGATGTTGGAAAAACTCCTAAATTTAATGCTTATTTATAAAAAGAATGAGAAATTCTGCTTTTCACCAGTGTTGTATTGGTATTGAAATTATCATCATCTAATAATAGTTCATCAAACATAGAGACATTCCCAGACCTTTCACTGTAGTAGTGAAAACCATTATGCATTTTATCTAATTCAGTTAGTCTGCTTTACTTATTAACTTGACCTCAAAAAACTGAGCAACTTTTCTAAGTGGTCTTGGTCACAGTAGTACAGCCTGTGAAGTACATAAGAAGTACAGCCAAGACTCACCTGCTACAGGAATATCAAAGAGCAGATGAAATATAATCTATGATTATATTTCATGGTATAAAGATTCACAGTATAAAGATTTCATTGGAGTTCTACCAAAATACCAACTTGGTTTAATACCTAATTGAAAGGAAAAGAGTAAAATTTATTTCAAATTAGATAGTGTAAGATACAGTCTTATAATATGCGGGATACCAGGAGTACCTTGGAAAAGCCAGATACCGAATAAGATCTAGGAAATTTTTAGGAATCCAAAACAATCTAGAAGAGCATCATCCCTGGAGTTGATATTTTAATATATCACCAAATCATTTTTCATTCACGATCTCAATGCTTCCCTTAAATTAGATATTAAATAGCATGTTGGCATGTTCTAATTTCCCCCCAATGGTTTTCTTCATAGTTAACAACTGTCTTTTTTTTTCTTTTCTTTTTTTTTTTTTTTTTTTTTTGAGACGGAGTCTCGCTCTGTTGCCTAGGCTGGAGTGCAGTGGCGCAGTCTCGGCTCACTGCAACCTCTGCCTCCGGGGTTCACACCATTCTCCTGCCTCAGCCTCCTCAGTAACTGGGACTACAGGCGCCGCCACCTTGCCCAGCTAATTTTTTTTTTTTTTTTTTTTTTGTATTTTTAGTAGAGACGGGGTTTCACTGTGTTAGGCAGGATGGTCTCAATCTCCTGACCTCATGATCTGCCCGCCTCGGCCTTCCAAAGTTTTGGGATTACAGGCCTGAGCCACCACGTCCAGCCTTATAGTTAACAACTTTCTTGATCAGTCTACCTTCATTTTATAATTGGATACATGAATTAATCCAACCTGTCTAAATATTTCTTTTTCTTTCTGCACCCACAAAAGTCGGTGAGAAGTAGGAAACTAAGACAGTCTCTGGAACAGGTAACCATCTCTTATCACTTACAACATAAGATTAAACAAAGAGTTCTCTCTTGTGGCTTATTTGCATATTTCATTTGCATAATTCTCATCTAACTCCCTCTTTAAAAAAAAGTATTGATTATTCAAATAAATACTATTTATCCAGGCCATAAACAGTATATGAAAGTTCTCTCCCCGAGAATTATTTATATAGTTCCAGATAATAGCGTTCCATTTTATTATAGATGAGTACACAGATGTGACAATGGTTTTAGAAACAGTTTAGGTAGCATCCAGAAACATCTGCACATTTTCCCAGCAGCCTGAGTAACTAGTAGTGATTTGTACAGACTTCTCTGCATCCGCTCTTTACCCTCTTCCTTTTTTCAGCACATCTAGATGATTAATAGACTGAACAGTCCCTTATATATGCATTTTTAGAGCCATTAGGACAATCTCGGTTGACAATACACACATAAGCCAATGTTGTTATCATGAAACACTTCATTTGAATGACTATTACAGGCTGAACAGGATGTCCTATGCCAAGAGGTTGTGACATTTTGAGAGGGTGGTGCTGGGAGCCATGTGGGACTCTTTTCCCATCACAGCCAAGTTAATATTTTCTCAGGTCGTAGGATCATTAGGGCTGCAGAGGGAGAAACTTAGAGTCAGTGGCTGGGTAGATGTCCCTTGAGTCTGGATTATGCATTTGAAAAAATGATTTCTTTGCCTTAGGGAAGAGAGTCTCATTTTAAAAAGAAAAAAAGTTTTTATAACGAGTTCATTTATTCCACTATGAATTTTGCTGAAAAATCTGTCCTGAAGTGTGTCTTTGCTGCCAAATCCCACGCTTTACAGTTAACCAAAGTTGACTCTGTATGACCTGTTACATTTTCCTTAAACAGTCGGATGTGATCACAGAAGGGTGGTTGCCAGAGTTTTATTTCAGCTCAGATATAGCTAAATGCAAGAAATCACTTCCTGACACCTTTCTTCTGCCTGTCCCACACTAAATCACCATTTTTCAAATAAGCTATGGGATCTACAAAATGGCCTACCTGTGTTCCAAGTTAATTTTGAGAATGGCTTTTTATGGCTGGTTTGCAATCTCTTTAGAAAAGCAAAATTATGATGGAAATTCTATGACATCCTAAGCTGTAAGCACTTGAAGATGAATGTAACTTCAGGTCTGCGAAACTAAATGTTTACCTTCCACATGATTTACTGCATCTTTGTTCCTTTCCACACTGAGCTTTTCTTTATGTGGATCCCTTCATCTCCAATCTGCTTTTTAGTAGCCCTGTTATATCAGTGTTTTGTGATGTTACAAAAAGGCAAAGAATGTGAGGTCAAATTTTCCATTACATACTTCAACAGGAATGCCAGGGAACTTAGCCAAACTAAGGCTACAAAAAAAAAAGTAATAAAAATTACAGGAAAGATGATTCATTAATCAACAATTGCCTTACCAAGAAAATATAATTACTTGTATGTATTTGGTTTGGGGAAGGGGGATGAGTGTAGATAGCCTGGCTATGGGTGAAATGGAGGTGTTTTATGTCTACGTACCATGGTTTTAGACCTACCAGAGATCTTTTAAACAGTAAAATTCAGGAGAAAGAATAACTCACGTTGTGCCTTGATTTATCTCACCTTTTTCTTCTTTCAACATGAACGTATATCACATGCTGACCCCAACTACAGTTTTATTTAAAAAAATAATGACAGCTGAAAACTAGGATAGAAAGGCACAGGCTGCACCTCAGGAACAGTGAGAACAGGGACCATGGCCATTCCTTCCTCTTTCCTCAGCTATATGATCTGAGTCCCTTTTTATTTCACGTAGGTCCCCTTCTGCTCCCTTTCTCTTTATTTTGCCATAAGCTCTCGGTCGTGGTCCCTCCCTAAAACATTGTAATATTAATAGAAATGCTGGAATTTGCCCTTTAAATATAGTCATTGTTACATATTAAAGGATCTACAAAGGGCAAAAATTGTGGCACTAGATGAAAACAATAGCCACTGAAATTTTTTAAAGTCTGCAAGCTCGTAAGATTCCTCTTAAACAAACAGAATGATCCAATCACACAGCTTAGTGCTGTAAATGTCAAACTCAATATAAACTGATTTTTTTTGTATTCTAATAAGAAGACCAGCCAGTAACAAAAAACATTGGCTCTGTGACCAGCCAATACCAGATACAGTGAAATCTGTTATCTGATGTTTCGTTAGCTAGCCTGTGAGCACCATCTTGTAATAAAATTCTCTAAACTGTGATTCATGGTGCTACAAGATCTTTGTGCACCTTTTGACTAATCAAAGACAAATCATATCAGGCTCTGTATTATTTTATTACTGAGTATATTTTATTTTAATTATCTGGAAATTGGTAATCCATGTATGGTTCAGACATTGTTAACCAGAGTACATAATTAATCAGAACAATTCCAACTATGCCAGATGATACTATATTTACTGAAGAATTTTATTGCCTTTTATGGAGAACATGAGGGAGGAATAGAGAACAGGGTTTTTTTCTTTTCTTTTGCCACATAGCTGATAACCCAGTTGCTATAACCGTTTCTTCCACACAAAGGGACAACGACATGAGAAATGAACATTTTAAAGTTCCTAACAATCGAGTACTTCTTATGTGAACCTGAGACTGTTCAAGAAAAGAAATGGATTGAAGGAGAGGAGTAGAACCAAAGTTCCCAGACCTTGACAAGTAGGGCAAATGTAACAAATCTACATTCATCATGGAAAAATGTAAAGTCCTGCATGTTTGTGGAAGAAAATGACTGCATTTGCAGAACAAGAGTGGTAAGGGGCTAACATAACCTGTGCTGGTCACAGCCTTCTTTGCTCATCTCTCTTTACCTCAATGTGAAGGTCAGTGACGACTCCCCTCCCCCACCCCCAGCAGGGAATGTTTTTTGAATTATAATGATGGAGACAAGTATCCTGTGTCTCAAATTGACAAAAATTAATCACCAGTCCTCAAAGCTCAGAGAGGCTTTCTTCAGGCATATGCAGTATTTCATTCTTTACTGTGTTGTGCCTCTTCTGCTCTCTGTACATACAAGTAGGGAAAAGAGAAAATATATGCAGAAAATCATGTCCAATGAGTTTTCTTCCCCCTTTGAAAGATTATATTTTGTCTTTTCAAAGTCTCTCTGCCTCTGTTCTTTTCAGCTGTATTAAATATTTGTTTCCTTCATTCTTGAATCTCATTTTCTTGAGGCTTATAGCAGCTCAGCAGTCTCTAAGTTCTCTTTTCCCTCATCCATACTGTGACTTCTCTATTTTTGACAACTTTTGCAGGCCAGTGGGTATTTATTATGTCTCATTTGCTGTGGGAGACAGGCTCCACCCCATCCTACCATACTCCCAGATTTTATTCCTTTTAACCATATAACTAGCCATCCATTTGAGTCAGTAAGGACTTGGAGACTTGAGAAATTTACATCCCTGGAAGGTGATTATGATATGTTGAATTTATTTTTTAAAACTTTTTTTTACAAGATGACAAAAATTTTGTATATTTAGTGGGTACAATGTGATATTTTAATCTATGTATACGTTATAGAAAGAGTCAATCAAGCTAGTTATATCCATCACTTCACCAACTTATTTTATTGTGACAAGAACATTAAAAATCTATCCTTTTAGCAATTTTGAAATATGCAGTATATTATTTTGAATAACTGTAGTCATTATGCAGTGCAATAGAGATCAGCTTTTTAGATTCTGCATATAAATGAGATCATACATACTTGTCTTTCTGTGCCTAGCTTATTTCACTTAGCATGATGTCCTCCAGTTCCATCCATGTTGTTGGAAGGACAGAATTTCCTTCTGTTTGAAGGCTAGCTAGTAGTTCATTGTGTGTATATACCATATTTCTATGATAAACTCAGTCCTGCTTTGCAAGATTTTAAAAGACAGTGTGCTTTAGAACAAGACTCGTTGAGATTTGGGTTCAAATCCTGTGACCTTGAGCCAGTTACTTGCCTCATTTATTCATTTAACAAATTTTGCTTGAGCATCTTCTATATGCCAGGCATTGTGATGGGCACAAGAGATGCAGTTGTTTACAAGACTGACATGGTCTTTGCCCTAATGAACTTTATATTCTAGTTAGGGAAACCAATGAAAAATAAATATTTAAATAAGTATTTACATCATAGTATAAAGAAGAAGTAACACGGGGGTAATCTATCAAGAGGGGCAGTGAAAACTATTTTTGAAACAATAGGTAAGCTGAGGCTCAAATAATGAGTAGAGTTAGCCAAACAGAGAGTATATAAGAACATCACAGGCTGAAGGACAGCCTGCTCCAAGACCCCAAGTAAGGAAGGAACTTGAGACAAAAGAGGAACTGAAAAAAGGCAAGCTAGACTAGAGCCCAGTGAAAGAGAGGGAAGTAAAAAGATACAGAGCTACAGTAGTGAAGCCAGATTATACAGGGCCTTATAGGCACTGGCAAGTATCTTGGTCTTTTCTAAGAGCAATGAGTAGCCATTGAAAGATTTTTTTAATGAGGTAAAAGCTTGATTTGTATTTAAATCACTCTGATTATTGTACTTCATCACACAGTAGATGAGAGAAGGAAACCAATGTGAAAAAGGCTGGTGCCCTTTTTCAGGTGACAGATGATGGTGGCACTCAATGGAGTGGTCAATGGTTCCAAAACAGATTTAGGAGGTAGAGCTGGCAGGACTTAGTGGCTCCCTGCTTTGGTGACATTGCAGAATAGGAGTGTCTCTGATGACTTCCATTTTTCTGATGTGAGGTGCTGTTTACTGAAGTTAAGAATGTTTAGAGGAGAGCCTAGCCTGGGCAAGGAGAGGACTAGATCCTAAGCTCAGTTTGGAACATGTTTGATCTGAGATGCTTGTGATATGTCCAAGGGGAGATGGTATGCAGGTAATTGTAAAAACAGATCTGGAGCTCACAAGAGATGTAGGCTAGAAATATAAATTGGGTAACAGTGTATAGATTATATTTAAAGCTGTGAATATGACCTCTCTAGCCTTAGTTGTTGCGTCTATAACTTGGAAGTAATGATCTAGCTGTGCAAAGAGTTCGAAAAGGATGCTTACAGCACATAGTGCAGTATCTAGCTCATAGTAAGCACTCAGTATATGGTGATTGCCATTATTATTATGTCTAGAAAAATCTCACAGCTTTGTTCTCTTGAGTTGGCACTAATTGACAAAGAGGAGAGTGGAAAAGAGTGAATAAAGGAATGAACATAAATCTGTGAAAATATGTATATAAAATAAAGATAAAACCATTAGCTTTCATTGTGCTGCTGTGTTAGAATTTTTTTTTTTTTTTTTCTAATTTTTAATTCCCAGGCATCCCTCCTCTCACAAACACCTCCTATAATTCTCCCCCTGAAAAATCAGGGGACTTCATTTATCTTAAGTGGGACATTTGGACCCAAATGATTTCTGAGGCTGCCACCAGGTTCTTCATCTTGGTGGGTTCTCATCACTGCTGCTGCAGTGACTGATTGATTTGTTGAGAAATATCTGTCTAAATATTCTTCTGGTAACATTATTTTTAGGAAGGCAAAGCCTTTACATTTCCAGACAGCAGCTTTGCTGTGAATGTGGGGAAACCACAGAAAGCTGTAACACATTGCACATGTCAGCAAGGCCTTCTGGGCTTCTTGGCATTCCTAATGATGATAATGATCCCACTTGGTGGAGGCTGACCCTCCCTGCAGCTGGTGTCCTTTCTGCGCAGGGATGAGGTCATTGGGGAAGGGGGAGGAGATGGAGCTGGGGTAGATGAGAGAAGAAAAGGGGAAGAAGCTGTCACATCTGCATTCTTAGTGGAAAAATGGAAACATGTTTGCCACATGCTTACTTTGTTTATTTTATTCTTTTAAGGAAAGGATATGGAGAACAAGAGAATAGTGAGGAATTGTAACATGATGAGGGTTTGGTTTTCCCCCAAGGCTGCACAGCTATCTGTATTCTCAGTAACAGGCTCATCAAATTTCTCAGGGCACTGATAACCCTATGAATCTAATCTTGAATACTTGAAACTGATCAGAGGCAGGATATTCCAGCTGTTTAGATCCTAGTAACTTCTTTACAGTTGTGAAAATTCCTAATTTTAGATAGTCCACTCCTCCCTATGCCTCAAACATGTCTTAAAAAGGGAAATTCAGAATTTTCAGAATTATTTTTATATTTGGCAATGTAGTTAAAAGTATCAGGTTGTTCATCTATTTCTCAAAGTTGTCACTGAAAGTAAACAACCTTTTTTTTCTTTTAATTTCCTAATAGTAGCCTAACTGGTAGACCATAGTTTTATCTCTAGAGCTTGTATATACAGAGATTATATAATCTAGAATTCCCCAACTCCCCCCAGGATTTGGACTTGTTGTTACAATTGGTTGTTGTTGATGTTTTTGTGAGGAGAGAGGTTAGCAAAAGAGGGGTCCCGTTGGCATTACAGGGAATGACCCGGCCTGGGCACAATCACAGCCAACCACTTGGCCATCTCAGCTCCAGGTAAGTCAACGCTGACAGAATTGAGAAAAATACTCGAAATGCTCTCAGGGTGGTTTTGAACCCTTCAAACCTGGTAAAGCCAGGTCTGATTAGCCTTCGAATCTTCAATGCCTCAGCCAGGGCCTGATGCATAGTAAGTGCTCAGTGAGTGGTGAGTGGCCAAGTAACCCAGTTTTCCCATTTTCCATGGTTTAGGACTACTGCTGGTAGCCAGAACAAATGACCATGAGTAATTAGCTGGAGGGAAAAAAATATTTCCTCCTAAATCATGGAGAAAGAGGCTGTTATTTAAGTAAATATAATAGTTGACTATCAACAGTGCTCCCGACTTGAGTTTTCAAGATATAATGTAAAGGGTACTGACCTCAGGTTTTGAAGGTCCAAAACTGCTAAATGTTTAGCCATTGAAGTTTTTAACCTTAATTTCCTTGTTGGTAAAATGGGTATAATACTTTCTCTGCCTACCTTTCTAGAGTTATTTTCAGGATTAAATGCCTTTAAGGAAGTGAAACTAGTAAGAACTATCAGACGTAAGTGTTGTTATTGGCTTCTTTTGAGAACAATATATCTTTAAACATTTTTAGAAGAAAAAAATGGTTTTGAATTCCTTGAAAAAAAGGTGCTTCCAAAGCATATTTATTGATGCTATTATTGTAAATCTCTCTTTAAGCTTCATGTATTTAAAAATTAATGACAACTCTCTCTTCCTTTCTGGAAAACTTTTATGACTTAACTCCAAATTCTGTGGGTTTTAAAAAACTAAAGTGTCTTGTCCTCCTTAAAGAATACCATTATTATTCATAACCTCTGAAACCAGCGAGGGTCATAAAGCTACTGACTGCAAATGATTAAGTGGCCACAAATAAAAGACTGGTATTACCACATGTAAATTCTTTCCCTGCAGTTTGTGCCTCCACAAACAGTGATTCAACTGCAGGTGTCTGTCAAGAGACAGTAGAGTTTTGTCCTTCTGGAAGTCTCACTGTATGTGAAGTCAAAAAACAATGCCCCTGCCACTGTCTAGCTATAGCCTCAATCAAATCATTTCACCTCTCTTAGCCTCTGCTTCCTCTTCTCTTAACTGAGAGGGCATTCAGTGGCTGTGCGTCTGGGCCTCACTGCTCTCCCCAGGAGGCATTTGAAAAAAAAAAAGGAAGGCATTTTTGGTTGTCAAAATGACAGGGTGGGCAAAAAATGATAGGATGGAGGTAGCTTCTGGCACTTAGTAGGCAAATTTTCTATGGTGAGCTGAGCATACTCACGAAAGAACGAATTGTACCCCCTATAGTGTAAATATACCCTCCAAGAAACACTGGACCATAGCTTGTGAAAGTGAAAGGGTTCACAATTAATAGTAAGGTGCTGTCCCAGGCAACCTGGCATACAGGGGCCAACCAGCCACAATCCAAGTCCACTTGTGCTTGCATTGTCTTCCTGCATTCTGGCCCTGTTTGCCCCACAGATAACCAGGTCCCAAGCTCTGGTAAACAGCCCTCAGGGAAGGGGACAGATAGGTCCAGACAAAATCCTTCCATTGTCTTTATTTTACTGGGAAAACTAGCAATAGAGTTAAAGTTAGATCACTTGTTTAATCCCTTAATTTGGTTATGCTTTAGTCCCAGAGCCCCCTCATTTCTCTCCTTTCCAGACCTTCAGAGCCTTCAGCACTGCCAGCCCTCAAGTATGGCAGCTGCTTGAAGCATTTGTTTGGGGTGGGTTGGGGCAAGAGGAGGAAGAGTAGAGTCAGCTCTTCCCTGCAGCTGTGGCTAACCGAGGCAAGCCGTGACACGGAGCTCACTCCATCTCAGTCAGGGCCCACCCTGAAGCCATATCTGTGGGTGCAAAGTTATTGTGACACATCCCACCACGCAGTGTCAGGGGAGAAACCGAGCATAGTAATTGAGGTGCCAGGTGATTCTTGCACCACTTTTTTGGACTGCTATTTACAGAGGGAAAATAAAAGCCAAATCAGGAATCATTTCCACTCTGCTGACATCTCACTAAAGGAAGCAATCAAGTCCAGGTGGGTTTTATGTTTCCCAGCCCCTGTACATGGACAAAGACTGGAATTCCAGATTTTCCTGACTAGCCCTAGGTTTTTCTCCAGTACATTTTCTTTCTGCTTCTAAAATTGTATTTTACTCTTTAAGAAAAAAAATCTGTTGTGCAGAATTATATAAGGTTGATATGATGGCCTAGACTAACTGCTTAAATATGGACTTGGGCAGTTATGGAAAAGCACTTTTGTTTGTGTCATGGAATTAAAGTTACCACACACACAATAGTCTGTTTTCAAACCTAATGGATTACATCTTATATGAATAAAAGAGTATAGCAAAAAAAGGGGGCATAAATTTTTTATGCCGAAAACAAAGTCGATGTCTGAATGTAACTGGAAAAAAACTGTAGAAATGTGTGTCTGACAATTGCAAACAATTTTCTTTCCTTGTTTTTTCTTTTACCTTCTCTCCTTACTATTTGAAGTTCTACCTTTGGGAACACATAGCTTCTCGATGTTATAGAAAAGAGGCAACTATAAGTCATGGTAACAAATAAACTATTGTTTCATTTATCATCTCTTTTTGAGGTTTGAGCACACTCAACAAAGATTAGAGGTTAGGCTATTGCTCTTCTAACTTGTTATGAAACCCTAGGGTCTTACCGAACTTACCAAAGGATGAAGGATTAATTTGGGGAGAGCTTTTTAAAAAATCGCTCAGCGTTATAAGGGAGGTTAATATGGCACTAGAGTGTCACAGTTTAAAGAGAGAGTCTTCTTTTTATTGATTAATCTATTTATACCTCACTTCCAAAATATATGCAGTACAGAAAATTAAAATAATTCATTGAGGTAATAAAAATGATTAAAATATAAAGCCAGAGATAATAGTGAGAAACAGAAATAAGTTGACCGTTGAACAACATGGGTTGGAACTCTGTCGACCTCTGCCATTCCTGAGACAGCAAGAGTCCCTTCTTCCTCCCTGTTCTCAGCCTACTTAAAGAATAATGAATAGTAAATATATTTTCTTAACAAATAGTAAATATACTTTCTCTTATGATTGTCTTCTAACATTTTCTTTTCTCTGGCTCACTTTATTGTAAGACTACAGTTTATAATATATATACAACATATAAAATATTTGTTAATTGACTTTTTATGTTATCAATAAGGCTTCTGGTCAACAGTAAGCTATTAGTAGTTAAGTTTGAGGGGAGTCAAAAGTTATATGCGATTTTCAACTGCACAGAGGGTCAGTGACCCTAACTTCTGAGTTGTTCAAAGGACCATATACTATGTGGTTCTTTACGGTTCTTAGAAGTAAATCACAGTTTAGCTCTAAGCTTCTAGTGGCCTAAGTGAAAAGGAACATGCTTTTTTTGATCACACAGACTCACCTGTGGAATGAATCTATTAGGGGCATCATGGGGTAGTGTTTGGGGCAAATTTTGAAAATTTGTGTATGTACCAGCATTTCTGGTAGTTCAGTTTCATAGATGAATAAATAAAAGGAATTCCTCTCAAAAACATGACACTCTGGTGCCATATTAACCTCCCTTATAACTCCGAGTGATTTTTAAATGTGCCCTCTAACGAGTCAGGAACTTATGCTGAGAGACGGTTGGGGCAATATCCAGAGAAAGGCATATTTTTTTTAGATTTATGTGAAATGCTCAGTATGAAAATTTAAAATCTCTTAAAATTGATTATAAACATGTTTTAATGCTAAAATAGAATGCTTATCTGATTATGGTAAGATCCAAATTAGATCATAGTCATTTTCATTATTTTCTGTTTTTTTAGAGAAGTCTCTGTAAATTCTCACAATTTGTTTGTTTGTTTGTTTGTTTGTTTGAGACAGAGTCTCATTCTATCGCCCAGGCTGGAGTGCAGTGGTACAAATCTCAGCTCTCTACAACCTCCGCCTCCCAGGTTCCAGCGATTCTCCTGCCTTAGCCTCCCGAGTAGCTGGGATTACAGGTGTGCACCACCTCGCCTGGCTAGTTTTTGTATTTTTAGTACAGACGGGGTTTCACCATGCTGGCCAGGCTACTCCTGACTTCAAGTGATCCACCCACCTTGACCTCCCAAAGTGGTGGGATTAGAGGCATGAACCACCGCACCCAGCCTCCCCCAGGTTTTGTTAAATTAGCTGCTTTAACTTTAGAAGATAACTCTGTGAGACACATTCTTTGGGAGCATGGAAGTGACTCCTTGTGGAAGAGTCTTAAAGAATTTGATCCGAAAGTCAGCTCTATAATGCCCTCTACCAAACTTATTTTCAAATGTTTAGGTAGCAGTTTCTTCTTGCAAACAATCTTATGCCAATCCTTGATAGAGAAATCACATAAAAGTGATATTTTATTAGTGTAAATTTATTTTTAAACCATCATTTGAATAATATATATTTATTATAAAGACAGTTGTTGAAATCAGTGAAACCCTTTCCACAAGTCAGAAATTTAAATAGATCACAATTCTTCTCTGTCAGTCCAGCTTCTTATTTTTTCCCACATTCTGTTTTGTTACAGGTTTTAAAACTTATTTGGTATTTGGACCACCCAACTCAATATATGCCCCTATGCAAGTTGATTATCCAGAAAGATTGAAAAAGGAGGTAGTAAATAATTTATTAAAATTTAATAATATAAACCAATGGCTTATGTTTCTAAAAACATACATTTTATTATATATATTTTATATAGTATAAGTATGTAATTTAATGTAATATATTTTATATGCCATATATTTATTAATATGTGTTATTAAAATATTTATAATATGGTGTATATTATAAAATATTTTGTGTATTTATACATAAATATAAACATGTGATAAATATAAAATATGTCAAGCAGGAAACACATGCAATTTACCAACTCACCCTTAAATGATCTATATTGTTATGTCATATGTGTTATTTGTCACATGTTATTTAGGCTACTAATGGGCATAATTTGTAGTCTGAGAGTTCAGTTCCTTCAGAACTGACTAGGACCCCATGATGCACACTTATAATAGGCAAATGTATTCAAGCTTTTCTTGACATGTAATTGACTATGGCATATGTGAGCTATACTAATACACTCCATTGGAGTTTATTAAGTGAACTTCTAAGTGAAACTGATGAAGGCTCTCCTCCATTTTCTTGGGCATAGATTAGCAATTCGAGGCTAGTATAGGAAAGAGGGCCTGAGACATGAAGATAACCAAGGAGCAAGTATTAACTGAGAATCCATGGGTAAGTTAATGCAGTGTTTATTTCTATAACCAAATTTTAAAATAATTACATTCTAAAATTTTACAAAGGCAAAATGGAAAGTACCTTCCCCAACCTCATGTAAACCAGTTGTTTGAGTATATACTGTATAAGGTTAAACTTTCTGCATGTGATACGAGATACAGATATAAATAAATTCATATTTTAAATATGTAAATATCCTTAAATGCTTTGTTATTATTTTCTAGGATTTGTTTTTTCACAGGAATTTTTAAAACCTGTAATATATAATTTCCCCTAAGATGAAATTTAGTTCATCCCTGGGATAAATGCTATGTATATCACCTGTGGAGTTGTTCTCCTGCTCTCCCTTTGGTTACCAGTCATTATTTCTTATTTCCATTCTCTCCTGAAACAAGGGTGCTCCTACTCTGTTAACAGTATGCTTCCTGTGCCTTTTTCTCTTAAAGCCTATATATTACTCCAATTTGGGGCATAGTAAGTCATTGTATAGTTCACCATAGCAAGCCTTCTGCCCCAGAAGTGTCTTGAAAAGACACAGTTTCAGGACTGCCATAACAGATTACCACAAATTGGGTGATTTATAGTAACAAGAATATATACTCTCACAGTTCTCGAGGCTAGAAGTTTGAAATCAAAATGTCAGCAGGGCTATGCTTCCTTCAAAGGCTGTAGGGAAGAATACTTTCTTGCTTTTTGTAGCTTCTGGTGCTTGCCAGCAGTCCTTGGCATTCCTTGGCTTGTGGCAGCATAACTCCCAAATCTGCCGCTGTCTTTACATAGTTGTCTTCCCTCATTGTGTCTGTATCCAAATTTCTCTCTTCTCATAAGGATACCAGTCATTGGATCGGGGCCCACCCTAATCCAATTTGATCTCATCTTAACTTGATTACATCTGCCAAGACCCTATTTCCAAATATAGTCACATTCACAGGTTATGCCAGGTGCATAAATTTTGGGGAGTGGGGACAATGGGTATTCAACCTGGTATAGGCAGTAAGAATCTTACTACACTCTCTCATTTCCCTGAGCATTTAGGGGTCTACACTTGAGCATTCTATTTGTTTTCACTGCATTATCTTTCTTACCTGGAAATCTATCCAAAGCCACGGAAACCCTAACTAATCAATTCTTTAGTGACTGCCACAACACATGCTAAGTCTGTATTATTTTATAAAACTGCCTCTTGGGGCCAGATTTTGTTCTCCATTATTCATGTGCAACTTCCTACTAGAATCAAACTAAATTGCATCCAAGTGTTTCCAAGCATTGACTCTGGCCCACGCTTAACTTCTTCCCAAATTCTATACTTTGTTCTTTGTATATCCAGACATTAGGCTTACTTAAAAGTATGTAATATTTTCCTCAAGGCTTTGAAGAGCTACATTATTTCCAAATCTTTTACCACTTGGGCTTCCCTAGTATTGTAAAAGCTGGCCAAGGGTCAAACATTTGTGTGCTTTCAAGATAGCAAGTAGTGTTTAAATCCCTTCCTTAACCAAAGTTGCCATTGTACTGTGAATGAGGTTCAGAGCAGAGGTCACAAACTAACCCAGACATCACATTCCCCCTTCCCTCTTGATGTGTTCTCTTTGACTTGCATGATGGTTTTTTGAAAGAACATGAGTTCCTAATAATAGCAAATTTCACAAAGAAATGGAGATATCTGACTTTTCTTGAAAGCTCAGATCTGGAAAACCCAGTCCCACATTCTTGCAGCTGGCCAGAGCTGGTAGTGGCTGTCCCATCAGGCAGAGCATGTATTCTTGCCTGCACCATGAGCCAGTTTGACCTGCTTTGTTCACTATGTTATGTTATGTTATGTTATGTTATGTTATGTTATGTTATGTTACCTGCCTGCCCCTGTTGGCATTTGAGCTATCCACTCCTGGCCCAGGACTTGGGAATACAGCGTGAATAATCTTGCAGATGTGACTCAGAGAAACTATGCTGGACAGCTGGATCATAGGAGGACAGATCACTGATTTCCCTTCCCTCTAGGCTGCACTGTCTTTTAGCAGTTCCTACCAATAACCTCAAGCCTTGGGATGAGATGCACACCTTCTGTCACCATGCCTCTGGATCCCATATCCTTGCCCCCTTTCTCTCACCGTCACTGGTGTCTCAGTTGAGTTCAGATGCGAAAACTGAAATGTTCAGAAGTATGAGATCATTTCAAATTCAGTCTCATGTTATTCTGTTAAGTTTGGATTTCATTAATCACAACATGGTCCCTTCCAGAAACTTCTGAATGCCCTTTCCCAGCTTGCAGAGCCTCTTTTGGGCCTTCTTGCTGATCATCTCTGCTTCCATGCTTTACCCTTTACCTCCTGGCCCATAGTATTTTGTTGTCAGGTCACAGTTGTCTTTCTGGAAGTCTCCTGCCTCAGACTCTTACCAAAGTCCTCATGGCCTGCCCTTCAGAACATTCTCAGTGGCTCCTATCCCAATTCAGGTCTCCCAGTTCTCCTTGTCCTGCTCTTATCAATTTTTTCTTGTATGCATAGGGTTTCCAGTACAGGACTATCATCTCAAGCACTGAGGATCCTGAGCAACGTCTCTGTTGCTTTCCTTAGATCTTTAGCATTACTGAACACCTCTTAGTTCTGTTATCCCCAACATCACAGGCGCACTCAGTCCATCCAGGTGATAGAAAATCATGCTGACTGTATGATCCATGTGGCCATATGCTGTTCTCGGGAATTCCTAGGACATGTTATCACATTGTGACAATCACTATCTAATGCTAGAAAAAAACTGATTTGTCTCTCCGTATATATTTGTAAATACTAAAGACTGTCTTTACCTTTATTTTAGAGTTTATAAGAGTAGCCCGTGTTCATTGAATGTGGAAAATATACAAAGATGCAAAGATAAAAATATAAATTACCCATTGCTATACCACCGAGATTAAAAACCACAGCCAGCATTTTGATATGTCCATTTTCACATTTATATTTTAATCTCTTCCTCTCCCTGTTCTTTAGTAGTCAAACATTCTTGAGAGAAGAGTAATTTTTGTGATTACTCTTAAATTTAGCCTTAAATTTCAGAATGTTTTTAATATTATACACATTCTTTCTTGTTTATATTAAATTACCCTTCTACAATATGAAGGGTAGATAGGAAGTTTTTCATAACTACCTTCAAGGAGTCCAAAGATTATCTGTATAGTACCCTCATTTTTCTGATAGGATAGATTGTATTGTGGACAACACAAGTGTATGGAGTCCAAGCTTAGTCTTAGGCATTTGGAAAAGGATAGCCTGCTTGATCTGGTTGGGGAAATAAGACACAGATAAAAGAAGATTCATATTTGCTCAAAGTAGCATGAAAGTGCGAGCTATGGTATACCAAGGTCTTAAGCTGGGGCTTGAAGGGAGGGGAAGGCAGGGAGTAGAGAAGAAAGCTACGTAGGTGCATTTTACATTACAAAAATGGTGGGATACCAAATATTATTACCAGCTGAGGGTGTGGAAAGACTCTGGCTAGGAACCAAGTCTGACTCTCAGTTCTGGGATTCCCCCACATTTCCAGCTGATAAACTGGCAAGTCTCCAATGCATCTTTCCATCAACATTGTTACATATTCCAGACCTCCCATCTACTTTTAAATTTTATGGGAGGCTTTTAGAAACTTATAGCCTAGAAATATTTATTTTAAACAAAAGTTATTTAATATTAAAATAAATTTCAGTGGCTGAATGCTTACTACCTGGTGATACAAAGATAACAAAAGTTTATAATCTGTTCTTGTTGAGCTAAATAGAGATATCATTAACATTTTAGCCTCTAGGTCAGAAATGCTTCCAGCACTTACTGGCTTTATCTGCTTGTGATTAACAAGTTTGTCATAATATAATTAACACAGCTAATGTTGAGTTTCTAGGAAGCTGGAACAACCAGGTAGCATCTCCAGACCATTAAAAAAAAAAATGGGGCCAGGCGTGATGGCTCACTCCTATAATCCCAGCACTTTGGGAGGCCGAGGCAGGCGGATCAAGAGGTCAGGAGGTCGAGACCATCCTGGCTAACACGGTGAAACCGCGTCTCTACTAAAAATACAAAAGAAAAAATTAGCCGGGCGTCGTGACGGGCGCCTGTAGTCCCAGCTACTCAGGTGGCTGAGGCAGAAGAATGGCGCGAACCCAGGAGGCGGAGCTTTCAGTGAGCTGAGATCGCGCTACTGCACTCCAGCGAGACTCGTCTCAGAAAAGAAAAAAAAAAATGGGCAAGTGATTTTTCCCACAACTTTGGGGTAGCTCTGTAAGAGAACTAATGATTGGCTGGCTAGGACAGCAGATTTTAGTGGAAAGCCCTGGACCTGGAGGCTGAGAAGCTCTGGTGCTGGCAGAGCCAGGATTTCGCTGTATAATCTTTGCCTGCCACGTGGCTTCTCTGCCCCTCCAGTGGACTAGGTGACTAAAGACCCTTCCCATTCTAATATTCTGTGACTATGTTCTCCAAGTGTCTAATCTTTCTACAGGAAACCAGAAATACAGTGAGATGTTACTTTAAGGAAAGATAACATGATCTCTAGGCCAAGCTTCTTGCCCAGCCTTAGGCATGTCAGTTTCAAATACTCATTACATCATCAAGGAAAAAGGCTAATAAAAGCCCAGACCTCTCAAGCTATAGAATCTGCTTATAAATTGGAATGGACAGAGTAGCTGCGGTTTCTCCAAACTCTGAAACATTACATGTTCTCGAGTAACACTAAAATCCATTTTGTGTTCTGCATCTCATTAAAGTTCTCGTGATATGTCTCTGTAAAAGTCTGCTCACCTCCTGCCAACAGGGAATGTCCAGTTGGTTATCTGTTACCAGTTAGTTCAGTAGGTTGAAATCCAAGGCTGTGGGATCAGGCCCCATATGGGACAGTTGGTTTCATGCAGAGAAGCCCCCTGCTTGCCCGGGTGTTTCATAAATGCATACATTTGGTCACAGAAGGTATAGATGTGAGTATGGCTGGCTCAGCATAACCTATCCCTGCTCCTGGAAAAATCACTCAAACCCTACGTTTTTTTAACAGGGTCACTGCCCTCATCCTTGTTTAGAATTAACAACTGTGAGCACAATGCCAGGCCAACTTCTATGCATTCCTCAAAGATCCTGATGGCCTTTTACCCAACTGACCATCTAAATCTTTTGGCATTGTGAGAGTCTGATGACAATAGCTAGTTATTAGAGGCTGACTCTCTGTGAGGTACTATGCTAAGTGTTTTGTGTCCATTCTCCCACTCATGCGTCAGAGTAATCCCAGGCAATATGTACAATTTTTTATTTTCTTTTTGCAGTTGAGGAAACTGGCGGGGAAGTTACCTAACATTTCTAGGGCTCCACATTTACTGACTGGCAGAACCAAGACTGAGACCCCTATCTATCTGACTCTAGAGCCCATGCTATTACTCTCTATACCCTGCTGCCTCTCTCAGGCAGAAAATTAAGAGGCATCTGAACAGTGTTCTATGTTCAAGGCACTGAACAGAGTTGGGGATTTTAGAAACTGTGATGAGCTCCAACTTACGGAATGAAACTTTGTACAATCAGATGCTTATAAATGGGTATGATTTTCCATTGTTATTGTTTGGAATGAAAAATGAGGTCATCTCTGAAGGCAGGCAGAGAAAACTTGACACATAGTCAAGTGAGGCACATGTCCGTTCTTGGATGCTTCTACAAGCTTCCCATTGGTGAACTCCTCTCTGTCCCGGAAGCTTGAGATACTCACATACCCAATTTAAAGCTTTGCTCAGCTTTTGCTCCTCCAACTTTCATTTCAAACACAAATCCCTTGGTGGACAAACTGAGAAGTTTCTCTCCACTTTTTTTCTCCTTTAAATTCCCAAGCACCTCACCACGAACTGACTTCATTTTACACCCTCAAACCCAGAAGCATCAACAGACCACAGGGCCCATTTTTCCTGACTGTCCCACTCAGAGGCTTTTCAGTAGAAGGAGGATGCTGTATAACCTCCTTTGTTAGAACATTGAGTTAAGCCATGGCTTCTCTTCTGGAGCCAGTTTCATATGTGAACTTTAAAATAAAGTTTAGTACTTGAGTGATGTGTTTAGTATTCTAGAACCCTTTTCTTTCTGATCTTCTAACTTGCATTTGAGCACAAAAGGGCGGTTTGGACAGCATGGACAAGGCATTTGGTGCAAACTCAGGAAAAGGTCCTTGGTAACATCCATCTCTTCCAGTGTTTTTCTTTTTAGATTTTGTAGATAGACTTGAAATGAAGGCTGCCTTTAGGGTAATTTCTCTTTTACCTGGTCAGCACTACAAAGTAAAGCTTAAAGTTTCATGGTTTTCCTTAAAAGAAAGAACAGATTGACTCACTTCACTGTTGACGCAAAAACATATACTTGGAGTTAAAGAGCTTCGTTAGATACTCTGGTTTGTTTCTGTCCAGTTTCTGGGAAGCTATCATTTTAAAAATACAATGCCTCTTAATTTTCTCTTTTCCTTAAAGGGCTTTATAAATCTCTGGCATTTGAGGCTATCATGGGACAAGCCTTCCCTGTGACATCTTTTTTGAGACAATAAAAAATGCTTCACACCCATGTCCTTGTCTATGGTTTTCTTTTAGCCTCATCTCCGTGATCATCACTGCTTTCATCTGCTTCTTCATTCTAGCCTTTCTTCCATTCATTCAGGAAGCATGTTTTTTTAGCACCTGTTAGTAAATAATGGTGTGCTAGGCCCTGAGGAGGTGAGGAGATGAAGACAAAGGCTCTGTCCTCCCAGGGTAGAGGGTGCAGTTCAGAGGTTGAAGATTCAAACAGCGTTAAGAGCCAGGAAGGCTTATGAGCGAGCAGGAGGGGGCCGGGTGCAGGACAGAGTACTGATTGGGACTGTACGGTAATGAAAAGGACCCATCATGCCGGAAGAAGTCAGTCTTTACACACCTCCGTCTGATTGGAACCGTCCATATGTGCCGGCCTAGAATTGTCAGAGCTTTCAGTTTGTCAAGAGAAATCAGAAATCCAGATTTCTGTGTGTATGTGTCATCTCTCGATTTTTAAAAAATGCTGACAACTAATTCATATTCTTCAAAAACATCATGTAGGCCAAACAAAACATGCATGTGGACTGGATTCAACCTATGAGCCTCCAGCTTGGGGAGTTCTGGCCTGGTTAGTGAGGTAAATCACACATGTATGAAACGATTAATTTAAAATGTAGCCCATATGACTAAGGGTCGCCCAGGCAGTTTTCCTGCTGGAGGGAAAGGAGGAGGAGGAGGGCTGGGGAAATGGGGGGAAGACGGGCTCCAGGTACATGTGCCCTCAGCTGTGCCAGGCATGGTAAAGGGATTTGAGGAAACTGGAGGTGTGTGTCTCATGGTGGGTGGGCTCCGGTACGAGACTGAAGATGTTGAGATTTAATTTCTATGTCATGAGGAGCCACTAATGGTTTTTTGATCTACGTTTTAGAAAATAAAATCTATTGGGAGGTAAAGGAGTGAAGTACCATGCAAGGAGAAACCATGAGGAGACTCTTGCCTTAGTAGTTGAACTGTTTCCAATTCCACCTCCTCTTCCATCCCTTTACACCACATCCAAAACCTGTCTTCCTGATGCCCTTCTAAGAGAAGGTGGCTCCCTGGCCTAGCAAGGTAGCTTTAAAGTATGCCAATGCCCTGAACGAAAACAAGAAAATGAAATCAGAGCACAGTAGAATAGCATCTCCACCCAAGGAAAAAAAAAATACATAAAAACTCTTAGCTACCACGTCTCGCTGAGTAAAAACCACCACTTAAGAAGCAAATAAGGGCTCGGCGCAGTGGCTCACACCTGTAATCCCAGCACTTTGGGAGGCTGAAGCAGACAGATAGCTTGAGCTCACAAATTTGAGACCAATATAGTGAAACCCCATCTCCACAAAAACTACAAGATATAGCCAGGCATAGGGTGTGTGCCTGTAGTCCCAGCTACTCTGGAAGCTGAGGTGGGAGGATAGCTTGAGCCTGGGAGGCGGAGGTTGCAGTGAGCCAAGATCACACACCACTGCACTCCATCCTGGGCAATAGAGCCAGATCTTGTCTTGAAAAAATAAAAATAAAAAACAAATAGGGCATCTCCTTGAGCCATGCAGACCTATCAGTGGCCTGCATGCCTTCGAAATGGAGGTGCAAGCTGCAGAACCACGTGCTCATTAACCACACGAGGTGATGAGATGAAGCATAGCAATAGCCACACACAGAAACCACACGCTTTGCCCCAAGATTTATTAGCAGGGCTTTCTCTCTTACGTAGCCAGTAGATGTGCACATAGAAGGTGACCTTTCATTCTAATCAAGGCAGAAAGGCACTGTTAAAATTAAAAAAAAAAAAAAATTAAAAAATAGGAAGGCAGGGTACAATTTTTGGATTTTGAAAACCATACTGTCTTCCAAATAAACCTAAAATACCAAAAACAAGTGATCCCTCTGTACACAGTGAGTATGTTTGTGCAATGAGAGACTCGTCATCTCTAGACAGCCAGATGTGGTGAGTCCAAGTTGGGGCCAAGCACGTGACTTTCCAGAATCTTCACAGGTGGTTGAAGACGCTACACAGTTTTGCTTAGAGATTAAAACTTAAATGTTTGGCCGATGTAGGCAATTCTTGGTTATTCCACGGTGTTAATTTTCCCAGGCCCTTGTTTTACTTTCTTCCTCCTTCTACCCACATTTTCACTATTTTATTTCTTATCAATACCTCCTGCAGAGAATGAAAAGAAGAAGAGAAAGAAGCTGGAACTTTTTTAAAAAATTGCTTTACCTCGGCCGGGCGCGGTGGCTCAAGCCTGTAATCCCAGCACTTTGGGAGGCCGAGACGGGCGGATCACGAGGTCAGGA
>NW_016810413.1:745072-753479 GCF_001698545.2 Rhinopithecus bieti
AAAAAAAAAAAAAAAAAGAAAGAAAGAAAGAAAAAAAATAAAATAAAATAAAATTTTTTTAAAAAATTGCTTTACCCCATAATAAGAGCAGTACTAATAATTGCAACACCATTAACAACCACTAGCATTTCTTGGGCCTTTATTGCATTCTAGGTGCTGTTCTAAGTGCTTTACACATACGAATTCATTTAATCCCCACTACCTCCGAGGTACATGCCCTTATCCTCCCATTCTGAGATGAGAAAACTGAAGCACAGAGAAGTTAGTGCAATACCCAACTCACAGCTAGGAAATATCAGAGGCACGATTTGAACCCAAGAAGATTGATTCCAGAGACTTCACTTTTTTTTTCATTTATTCATTTTGTGGTAAAATATATGTAATACAAAATCTGTCATTTTAACTGTTGCTAACTGTTCAATTTAATAGCATTAAGAACATTCACATTGTTATGCAACCAAGACTACTACTCATCTCCTCCACACACTTTTTCATCTTCCCATATTGAGAGCCTTTATTTTTAACCACCACTCTATATTACTTCCCCAGTAATACTTAGAGATCTGGAAATATCCTCTTGTGGTTATCCTGCCTTCTTTTAACAGAAGATTTCGAGCCCTTTAAGCCTTAGCTTCATTACTTCTCCATTAGTCCCCTGTGTTTTGCATGCCTTGCAGCCAGTCCCTCATACCGGGGTCAGTCACACCAACCTCTCCAGGCTCTGAAGTGCTTCAGTCTTTTCCAAAAGATCTGTGTGTTGGCACATGTGTGGGCAATTAGAACTACATCACCTCTGCTGCCTCCCTTTTAACATTGATTCTAAGCTGCATACTAATTTCAGAAATCTCAAAACCATAAAAGAAATTTAAAAGCCATATATCTTAGTCTTAAAGAAATAAACCCTTCCTCCAGGCTGAGATGTCATTGTGAAAAAGCTTTGTCCTGGTTCCTCAGCATTCGCCCTATACTGGTCTGGCCCAAGCTTCCTCTCCTCCAGCCTGGATTACTGTGATAACTAGTCCCCCAACTCTCAGTTGCTTGTACAAAGTGGACATCATGAGACCTGGTTCTAGTCCTATAACCTTGAGCAGCTTGCTTAATCTCTCTGAGCCAGCAGACCTTTTGTTCAGCATGAAAGGAGGATAGAAATGACACATAAAGGCAAAATTTCTAGGAGTTCTCAGGCATCCTCAAGATGGCATTTGGAGTTCATTGAGGCCAAAGTCAGAAGAACTTTGAACTATATTAAATGCCTCTTTGTCATTATTTTACCACTTGGCACCCTGTTTTGTTTCGTTTTTACTGCTGAGATATCAGTACCCTCACCCACTACTTGTTGTCCATGTAAAATCTGCTTGCCCCAGAACTTCACCTCTGGCTCACTTGTTCCCAAATAAGCCCTGGTACTGCTTCTCATTTTCCCTTTCTCCTCAGTTTAAAAATAAAATTTTAACAGAAAATTTAAAAATTGGTTCCACATTCAGTATTATAATGATCTCAACCAACCATTGAAGGGTCTGAATGACTTATTACTATATATCTGAATTATTGTATTCTTATTCTTAGTGTAATTGTTATTATAGTATTATTATCTGAATAGCTTTTTACTATAACTCAAAGAATGATGGCCTTAATTTTCTCCAGGTGAATTGACTTAAAAAAAAAAAGAAAAAGAAACTTTATAAATCAAGTTTAAAGACTCCTAAGCTTCTCTCCCAGCCTGCATAATTAGCAACTAACATGCAGATCTGAATACTTTCTTATCCAGGGTTTGATAATCTTTTAAAAGTTATTTTAAGGATTATTTTAATCTGGGGACTTGACTTTTCATTAAATACCACTTTTAACCACTTTTAACTGGTTAGCGAATTGTGTGTGTTGGTTTTTTTTCTAGTATGCAAGGTTGCAAGAAAAAAAGTCAACCTGAATAAAATTTCATCAGAACTCTGGACTTCAGTGTACAGAGGAAAACTAATTTTTAAAGCATCTAATTTCTTCTCCCTGTAAAGAGGATTCCATTAAAGAAATAAACTGATTTGTTCTGTTATTTGAAGTATAGAGAAAAACCTAATTAAATGTTAAAGTCTCTCCACATGTTTATCCCCAAGACTGTCAGGAATACATATTGTCAGCCAAACCCATTGGTGCCAGTATTGAATGTTCACACTTCAGGTTGGAAAAGTTGCTTCTAGTTCTCCTTTCAAACCTCAACTTTCTGGACCTCTAGAAGCAGGTGGAAGAGTTCTTGTTTTGTTTGGTCTTTGTTTTGTTGCTTCTGGTTTCAGAGAACCCAGAAGAATGGAGATTTTGAAAGTGAATTTGAGGTCTGCTGTAAACCTTCAAGGGCTCTTTCCTGTTAGGATTGTGGGGTTGTCTTCTGGGAATGTATTTAGGATGTGTGGTGGTTTGGGAAAGAGGAGGATGTATCAAAGTAAACATTTCATGAGCTTCTGCTTTGCAGTTTAACTTACTAATAGACAAAACTTCTGACCATTTCCTGTGTATCCTAAAGGACCAATTTGCCACCAGCTCCCCAGTCCCACGGCCTCTCTTTTTCCAGCTAATCCTGACCCCCCCCCACCCCAACACAATTTTTTTTTTTAACATTAAACATTTTTTTTAACATTCAATTCCATCAGTAAATGTTTATTGCCAGGTATCATTTACCTAATACTGTGTTCTATGCTGTAACGTAGTGGTGCTCAAAATGCGGCCCCTGGATCAACAGTATCACCTGGGGACTTTTTAGATATGTAAAGTATTGGGCCCCACACTGGACCTTCTGAATCAGAAACTCTGGGAATGTGGCCCAGCAATATGTACTTTTAAAACCCTTCCAGATTATTCTAGTGCACATTAAAGTTTGAGAGCCACTGCTATAATGGCTAAGAGAAGTTAGAGACATGGTCTTTACTCTTCAAGAGATTACCATCTATTTTCCCTTGCCCACCTGTCAGTGTCTGAATTCAAACTGGAATTTCTGATAGCTAAGAGCTGACAGCAGTATAATGATTTTGTTTTACTATGTCTGCTAGATTCAGAAATGCCTCCTGCAGCTCTTTGTGGGATTCTTTTCTTTTTATTATTTTAATGAGAGTCAATCGCTCATTTATAAAACCTCTTACAGAAATTAAAGTGTGTGTTTCAGATGACAATTATACTTTTTTATTTCTCCATGGGTCTCATTTGCAAAGAATTCTTATGGAACTGAATTGTTTTGTTTGTGTAGGCAGTCATTTGCCATGTGGTGATCCTGAAAACAGACTAAATAAATGGTTTGGATGGTGATGTCATGGATAGTGGTGATTAAAGCAAGGATAATGTGGAAGGCTGTACTTCTTAAACCACCCAGGGACCAGACCAACTCCTGAAATCCTGGGTCATAGTTTAAAGATTTTTACATGACCATACCATATTTATAGCCAGTCATTACTTGTTTTCTCACAGGATATTCTGTTTCAAAAGAATATTTGTCTTCTTCAGAAGACACATAAAAATGTGTGTCCCATACACATATTGAGTGAGGTTCCTCAGTCAAGTGTGCTTTGTATACAGAAGGGCAAACATGGACTGTGATTAGGTTAACTGTCACAGGGCCACTGAGATGCATATTCCCAGGGCACCAGTCACCTAGAATACAGGAGCTTTGCAACTCTGAAGCCCTGGCTACGTTTCTGATCTTGTTTGTGGTTGGTTGGTTGGTTTTAAATAGGGAAATTTTAGCTTCACAGTTGAACTAAACTAAGATATACCTATTCAAACTGAATTATCATGACTCTTTCTCTCTTCTTGCCTTTCTTGGCATTTATACAAGTTATTCTGGCCTCCCTGCAGCGCAGGTGAAAGTCTAGAAACTCATACTTGGAAAGCAGGTAACTAAGCACCCTGGTGAAGGTGTATATATAAGAAAGGTGGAGGCTTTTGGAATGTCTGTTGAATCCCTGGCTCTGATTCTTCCCATTCCTCCATTAGTATACATGATTGAGGATAGTGAGTGATTTTCAGGTAAATTCACATCATCTAAAATGCTGTCAAATAATCTGAATTTTGCAGATTTGATTCAGATACAGGTTTATTTAATGTAAATATAAGCCCTTAGGGGGAAGGAAGAACAACTAGAATTCACAAGATTATGTAGATGATTCAATTTTTAGTAGTATGCTGGTTTGATAATAAACTGATTAATGATTAACTAGTTTAAAAACTGTACTGCACACTGAGTAAGTGCTAAATATATACCACACTACTTTGAAATAGTCTCTGTGGGCTCTATCCAAACCTTGAGTGAAGTGGGCTGACATTTCAAAGAGGCTTTAATGGCCACCCAGGAGGACTCTGGGTATAGTACAATAGAGAAGCAGAGTAGAGAAGCACAGTATTAGTAAACAGATGCAATCAAAACTGTCCCTACCCTACCACCCAGGCAAGTCATTCATGTCCTTGTGTCTGTCTGTGTCCCAAAGACCCAAGGCACCTCCAAGAACCTTTTTAAGTGCCTCCACAGCATAAGCTTTAAAGTCAAGCCAACCTGAATCCACCATTAATGATGGGAATTTAGGAATAACTACTTCATAAAATTGTGAACGATTACATGGGGCATATGTAAAACTCCAAGGCAATCAGAGAAATGCACATTTAATCAAAGAAATACCATTTTTTTTGCATGTCAAACTGGCAAATTTTGTAATGGTGATACCTGGTATTGACAAAGATACAGTGAATGAGGAGGTGTACTTGCACACTGCTAGTAGATGTGTAAATGGCCTTTAAGGCAGTTTTGCCATGTTATTATAAACCTGGATGGAGGCATAGTGAGGTAAACATGAATGATGAGAGAAAGAGCCTGTGTGTGTGTGTGTGTGTGTGTGTGTGTGTGTGTGTGTGTGTCAGAGAGACAGATATAGTATCTTTTGACTCAGTAAACACATTTAACTACAAAACATCATCTGAACTAACACACGTCTATCTAGATTCTTTAACAGTTTAATGTAAATATTCCTATATCGTGATATAGGAATATTAATGTTGGATTAGTGGGTGCTGCCAAATAACCCACTACAAGTTTCATATAATACATAGTATATGTATCAGTTTACTCTTCTAAAACATGAAAAATTCTGAAACAATAATTTTTTGTTTTTTGTTTTTTTGAGACTGAGTCTTGCTCAGTTGCCCAGGCTGGAGTGCAGTTGTACCATCTCGGCTCACTGCAACCTCCATCTCCCAGGTTCAAGCGATTCTCCTGCCTCAGCCTCCCAAGTAGCTGGGATTACAGGCACCCACTACCATGCCTGGCTAATTTTTGTATTTTTAGTAGAGACGGGGTTTCACCATGTTGACCAGGCTGGTCTCCAAGATGTTTCTTCTCTTTGTGATTTCAGAGGTTATTTTGTGAATTCACAGGTACCACTCCCAAGAAAGTTCAGCTTGCTCTCACCCTCGCCCAGCAGGTGGCACTGTGAAATAGAGGGACGTGACAGTGCAGGGAGCTGCGGTTCTGCTCCACAAACCCAGATAGAATGTTGCAAGTACCCGCATGATTTGGGCACTTCATAATAGATCAGTTGACATACGTGAAAGCCTCATACAAGTCTAGTGCCTCAAACAAGTTTTGTTCATTTAGTTTCATGTATTCTGTAAGCTCCTGCCTCCTTTAAGGCTCAGCGGCGTCAAGTGCTCACATAGTGAGCATTAGCACAGTGCTCTTCCAGCATCAGCAGGACCACCTAAGTCCTTCAAAAAGGTGCAATTCTATTTCTGCACATGGATGTTAGCTGCATTCTTTCTATCATTTGTAGGGAAAGCCACACTCTCCTCATCCTGGTGTAGGCATTATTACCCCTCCTGCTTGGGAAAAGATCTATTAACTTCTTGAATAAATTACCTAATTTGTGCAACAGCCTTACCTGAGCCAGCCATTAGCTGCCCACATAATGCTCAGCTGCTCTGTTCTAAGCAGGCAAGTGGTTAAGAGAAAGGAAATCGCTGGTTGTGTGTTCCAGGCCTTTCTTTTGGAAAGACACTTTTTCTTCTCCTCTGATAGTGGTGTTTTGGATTTCTGATACAGCAGCCAGTGGAATCAATGTCACAGTCTAAAAACTAGTGTTCGTTCAGGCTTTAGTCTCCTGGGACACCAGACAGTTTATACTCATAAGAACTTTCACTGCTTCTCACAGACATTAATAGTTTCCTGGCACTGCCTATCAGGAAATGTCGTCATGGTCTGGAGGAACCAATAAAAATACAAGTAACCTGTTTTGACAGATCTCTTTTCTGCCAGAAATTTCAGAATTTGTGGTAAGAGGAGGTGGCAGAGTGGAGGGCCAGTCTATTTGTGAGGGCATAGGCAGAAATATTTGCCTTACGAGAGGGAGCTGGTATCTACCCTGGATATGAGAAACAGAGGACTCACACTATCCAGTTCATTTTGTGGGAAACTTAAAAAAAAAAAATCTGGTTTCATAGGGTAATTAAAGTCTATAGTACATTAAGATATTTTTCTTTTTTTCCTTCTTATTTCAAACATAATTCTTAACTTGTTTGATCCTCAAATAAAAAACTCATGCATTAAAAATTAACAGTATTTGATTAAGGATGTACACGTGGCACTGTCATAAGGTATGCAGAAAGAAACTGTGGATTTGGACAGTGATACCAGACAGCTAACACGAAGTTCTCTGTGCTTACTCCTGTTACGGCCAGAGCATGATTCTGAATTCCTTTAATGTGAGAAACACTGAATATCATCCTTTGTTAACTGAAGTTAGATTTTGTGGGGAGGTCAGTTGTTTATCCCTTGCAAGTTTGCAGGGAAAATTGATCACCATAATACTTGAAAAAGAGTGTGATTAGAGTAAAACTAATAGAGATATCTGAAATGATTGTTTGATCTCTTCTAACCAATGAAATTTTAAAGAAAATTTTATACTAGTGCCAATTTTGAGTCCTCTGCTTTTACTTAGGACTTGAGTATTAAATAATGTTGATTTATTCTCCCCATCAGTTTAGTTTTCAACTCAAGTACAGTTTAAGGTATAAAACTTACACATAAACCTTGTGCCAATTTAAGTGGATGTATGGGGTTGTAATAAGATACTGCCCATCCCCATCAAAAGTTGTCTATGAATAAAGACTTCATATCATTGTGAGTTTTGAGTTTCTTTTTTTTTTTTTTCTTTTTTTGAGACGGAGTTTCGCTCCTTTGGGCCAGGCTGGAGTGCAATGGCGCGATCTCGGCTCACTGCAACCTCCGCCTCCCAGGTTCAAGCAATTCTCCTGCCTCAGCCTCCCAAGTAGCTGGGATTACAGGTGCCCGCCACCATGCCTGGCTAATTTTGTATTTTTAGTAGAGACCGGGTCTCACCATGCTGGCCAGACAGTCAGGAACTCTTGACTTCAGGTGATCTGCCTGCCTTGGTCTCCCAAAGTGCTGGGATTATAGGCATGAGCCACCATGCCTGGCCTGTTGTTTCCTTTGTGTATGATTTTCCTTATTAAATTCTCACTATGTGATGCCTTTTTTTGTTTTGCTTTTAAGCTGTTCAGTTATACAGAAAAAATTAAGCCAAGTTCTTTTTCTGTTTTTTTTTTTTTTTATTATTTAAGTTCTAAGGTACATGTGCACAACGTGCAGGTTTGTTACATATGTATACATGTGCCATGTTGGTGTGCTGCACCCATTAACTCGTCATTTACATTAAGTATATCTCCTAATGCTATCCCTCTCCACTCCCCCCGACCCCACGACAGGCCCTGGTGTGTGATGTTCCCCTTCCTGTGTCCAAGTGTTCTCATTGTTCAATTCCCACCTGTGAGTGGGAACATGTGGTGTTTGGTTTTTCTGTCCTTGCAATAATTTGCTGAGAATGATGGTTTCCAGCTTCATCCATGTCTCTACAAAGGAAATGAACTCATTCTTTTTCATGGCTGCATAGTATTCCATGGTGTATATGTGCCACATTTTCTTAATCCAGTCTATCATTGATGGACATTTGGGTTGGTTCCAAGTCTTTGCTATTGTGAATAGTGCTGCAATAAACATACGTGTGCATGTGTCTTTATAGCAGCATGATTTATAATCCTTTGGGTATATTCCCAGTAATGGGATGGCTGCGTCAAATGGTATTTCTAGTTCTAGATCCTTGAGGAGTCGCCACACTGTCTTCCACAATGGTTGAACTAGTTTACAATGCCACCAGCAGTGTAAAAGTGTTCCTATTTCTCCACATCCTCTCCAGAACCTGTTGTTTCCTGACTTTTTAATGATTGCCATTCTAACTGGTGTGAGATGGTATCTCATTGTGGTTTTGATTTGCATTTCTCTGATGGCCAGTGATGATGAGCATTTTTTCATGTGTCTGTTGGCTGCATAAATGTCTTCTTTTGAGAAGTGTCTGTTCATATCCTT
>NW_016810413.1:755542-766833 GCF_001698545.2 Rhinopithecus bieti
TATTTGATTCTTCTCTCTTTTCTTCTTTATTAGTCTTGCTAGCGGTCTATCAATTTTGTTGATCTTTTCAAAAAACCAGCTCCTGGATTCATTGATTTTTTGAAGGGTTTTTTGTGTCTCTGTCTCCTTCAGTTCTGCTCTGATCTTAGTTATTTCTTGCCTTCTGCTAGCTTTTGAATGTGTTTGCTCTTGCTTCTCTGGTTCTTTTATTTGTGATGTTAGGGTATCAATTTTAGATCTTCCAGCTTTCTCTTGTGGGCATTTAGTGCTATAAATTTCCCTCTACACACTGCTTTATATGTGTCCCAGAGATTCTGGTATGTTGTGTCTTTGTTCTCATTGGTTTCAAAGAACATCTTTATTTCTGCCTTTATTTCATTATGTACCCAGTAGTCATTCAGGAGCAGGTTGTTCAGTTTCCATGTAGTTGAGTGGTTTTGAGTGAGTTTCTTAGTCCTGCGTTCTAGTTTGATTGCAGTGTGGTCTGAGAGACAGTTTGTTATAATTTCCGTTCTTTTACATTTGCTGAGGAGTGCTTTACTTCCAACTATGTGGTCAATTTTGGAATAGGTGCAATGTGGTGCTGAGGCAAATGTATATTCTGTTTTTTTGGAGTGGAGGGTTCTGTAGATGTCTATTAGGTCCGCTTGGTGCAGAACTGAATTCAATTCCTGGATATCCTTGTTAACTTTCTGTCTCATTGATCTGTGTAATGTTGACAATGGGGTATTAAACTCGCCCATTATTATTGTGTGGGAGTCTAAGTCTCTTTGTAAGTCTCTAAGGACTCTCTTTATGAATCTGGGTGCTCCTGTATTGGGTGCATATATATTTAAGATAGCTCTTCTTGTAAAATAAAGGGATGGAGGAAGATCTACCAAGCGAATGGAAAACAAACAAAGGCAGGGTTTGCAATCCTAGTCTCTGATAAAACAGACTTTAAACCAATAAAGATCAAAAGAGACAAAGAAGGCCATACATAAAGCCAAGTTCTTTTTCTAAAAGAAAGGGGTTTGTTTGTTTGTTTTTAAGAGAAGCTACTCTCTTTTTTTTCTTTTTTTTTTTGGATGGATTGGCATTTCCAAACTTTCTTTTAAGTTCTTGTAACTACCCCTATTTCAGACATACCACTCTCAATCTATGCTGGGGAAGTAAAGAAAAGAAGTTAGATTTTATCCTGATTTTCTCTTACTCACTTCATCTCCTGAGAGCTGCATTTGCTACATAACTAGCTGGGTAAGATGGAGAAACTTGTACGTCAAGAAGACAGTAAGGGACAGGGACTGTGACCTCCTGTGTTCTGTGGGGAAGAACTGCCTCAGTAATGCTCAGTTCCTTCCAAGACTGCCATCCTCCCCATCTTACTGTAGCCTGGCCTTCACCTGAGAAAGACAGTCAAAGTAGATACTGTTTCCTCTTCCTGAGCCTGCCTGGATTTCAAAGCATTCACTAAAATTTACATGGGAGAAGGGTGGGGGGCAGAGTTCAGAAAAGCCCGAGGTGTGGGTCTTCTCCTCCTGGTTCCAGTCAGAGCCAAGCGCCATTTTTGATGTCCTCGGGTGAGTGTTGGAAGTCAACTTGTGGACACATCTTTATCCTGGACAGATCTTCCTTGGTCCATTCTCAGGTCCTTCTTTTATTCTGCTCCAAAATTGCTCTTTCCTGGCCAAGACTGCTCCTCCCCAGATGATCCTTGTTTGACGCTCCCTCCTGACTTTTCACCTCTTATTGTCTTCTTCCTGCCCTGGCACCTTTTCCTGTCAGCTCTCAAGGCTTACACTTATTGGGCACCCAACTTCATTATTTCTCAAGTGTGAACCAGTGGCCCATCAACCAGGTGTCTTCAGGGGGACTTTGCCATATCACCTAATTACATTTTTACAATTTGGTATCTTGTTCAGCAGACTGAAACTGAAGTATAATGAACTCTCATCTGCAGCAGTTCAGAGGACTATTTGTCTCTGTGCCAAACTAATTAGCACATGTTAGGATAAAACTGTCATCTTTGATGGACTTAAAACTGTCATTCTTCCAGAAGAGAAAGATGGACTCATCACCCACTTTAGTGTGACATGGGCCTCATTTTAAGACCAAACACTAGGCAATAAGCTGTGAACTAAAGGTCTACTGATCTTGGCCACTCTAATCTCATATGCCAAAATCTTTCAGCTCTATCTCCCCAAGCCCAGACCCAAGGATTATTCACTCAGAAATGGAATGTATGTAAAATTGATAGGAGATTATTTTCTCATTGCCCTCCTGCCCTAGTTCATTCTGTGCATTTCCAAATCTGAGCTCAAACTTGAACATGACTTTGAGAGCTCTCCTTGATTCAGGCTTGGAGCTCAAGAAACAGTTGTCTCTGGCTGACTTCCTGGATTCCCCCCTTTCTAGATGGCCCTTAATGGTGTCTGGTTTTCTCTTATGACTGATTTCATCAACTGAGGCATTTGCAATGGTGCAATATCTTGCATTGCTTTGTAAAGTTGTGACTCCTTCTCTGGCATCCAGTTCCAGCATTTTAACTGTCAACCGACCATCACACCCCACTTCCAACCCCCAGCTGGTACAGTCTTCTTTGCAACAATTAGGAAATCTGGGTTGCCTTCCAAAAATATGGGCTTGCTTGAACACAGCCAAAATACAGAATATGTACTAGACAGAGGTGATGAGGACTTATCACCTGATCTCACTTGATAATGTATTGTTATTTATTTTGGACAGCTTGCTAAAGAACAGAGGTTCTCAAATTGTAGGGACTCATGAATCACTTCAATATGAGAAATAATCCTCTGCTTCCACCATAAACTACCTACCCACTTCCTCTAACTTGTCACCGAAAACCTCGCCAGAGGAGTGAACATTGAGGCTGCTTTTGTCACAGGGTAGTGAGAATAATGATGATAGCATATGTTTGAAGAGCACTTTTAAAAGTTTTTTTATGTCCACTTCCTTAACATATATCTTGATTAATATCAGAGGCAAAATATAATTAGTTTATGTGTATGTTCGTAATAAAATGGAAACCATCATGTTTCTTTCATCTGCCCACCACTTTTTAAGTATGCTGTTATATTATAGAACAGGGGAGAACTAGTACCAGGAGTCACAAATTATAGCCTGTGGGCCAAATCTGGTCTGCCACCTGTTTTTATAAATAAAGTTTTATTGGAACTCCACCATACTCATTTATTTATGTATTATCTGACTATTTTCATCCTACAACAGGAAAATTGAGTCCTTGTGATAGAGATTGCATGGCCTACAGAGGTTGAAATATTTACTATCAAGTCCTTCACAAAAAAAGTTTGCTGGCCCAGGACAGCAAAATGAAGCAAGCTGTCCTGTCATGAAAGTATACATTTAAATACAAACAGGGTAAATGTTGTCTGCAGCTTCCTAGAAAAGATTAGGGTAGAGGAGATTGTGGGGACTTTTAGGCTTAGGTCAAGAAAACAGAAATCTTGAGGTTTTCTCTTCAGATCCAAAATGAAATAAGGAACTTGAGTCCAGGATGCAAGAGAGGGAATTCTATGAGTAAATATCTTCATTTAGCACAGTTTGTTAGTGCTCCTCAAAGAAGGCCAGGAAGTTTTCCATGCCAGTAATAAACCTTGAGGGAGCCTAGGAAATAACCTACTGATCTGTCTTCTAACATGACAGCCAGTGTTCACTCTACGTTCAAATAAAGAGCAGGGTGCGTATGGGCAAGACCTGTTTGATTCCTCTGTGGGTCTTGGCACCAGGAGGGCTTTATTAAGAACCTTTCCACTAACTCTTTTTAAGCTTATGTCCCTTTCCTTTTAAAACACCAGAGTTCAACATTCATTACCTTTCTTCCCTTTGATTGCCCACTGAAGTTTTCACGGAGGAAGTAATAGTTTTCCTGTTTCCTTTCCGTGGGGCCATTTTGCACGCCATGGTTCTCCTTCCCTTTTTTCAGTCTTGCATGCAAGTAAAAGCAAGTTGTCTTCTACTGTTAACTGCGGGAAAAGGTTTGTGGGGGCCTTTTTTTTCCCTTCCCTCCTTCTCAACTGGAAAATATGAGGCAGATCCTGTTTATGTATGCTGTAACCTCAAAAAGAGCTGAACACTGTTGTCATTAAAGAAGAATCCCAAGCTGTTTATCCTGCAGTGGAGTACCAGAGCTGTAAATCTGACAGCCCCCCTGGGCCCTCCAGGCACAGACTGTGGAGAGCTCTTCACTGCTTTCCCAGGCCAGCTCCGAAATGCAAGGCAAAGGTTTCTGTTGCTGAATCCCTACACTCTGGGAACAGACAAGATGTCAAATGTTGTGGCTTTATTAAAAATCAGGGGCTTTCTTCCCTTGTATTAACTTGTTCTTTGAAATCTGTTTTCCAGAGGACTTTTCTACTCTAAAATGTAACTTCAATACCTATCTTTGTGCTACTTTTTTCTCTGTGGATCTCTTATCATGCTCCAGAAATCATTTTCAAATTTATTCTATAGCCAGTATGTTTGGCAAAATTATAATAAAATAAGCTTTCTTATTTATCTAAAAACTAGTAAAAACTAGCTTTAGAAATACATCTTTCTGTTGAAGTTTCATTCCCAATTTTTTTTAATCTTATTTTCTATTCATGTGCAACATTTGACTTTTTTTTTTTTTTTTTTTTTTTTTTTTTTTTTTGAAACAAAGTCTCGCTCTGTCATCCAGGCTAGAGTACAATGGCACGATTTCGGCTCACTGCAACCTCTGCCTCCTGGGTTCAAGCGGTTTTCTTGCCTCAGCCTCCAGAGTAGCTGAGATTCCAGGCGCGCATGACCACGCCTGGCTAATTTTTGTCTTTTTAATAGAGACAGGGTTTCGCTGTGTTGGCCAGGCTGGTCTCGAACTCCTGACCTGAAGTGATCCACTGGCCTCATCCTCCCAAAGTGCTGGGATTATAGGCATGAGCCAACACGCCTGGCCTGATTTTCTTTTATAATAATGATTTTTTATAAAGCTATGTTTGTATAAAGCTATTTTAATTGCTTATTTTTTTAGGATTTATTTTATTGGTCTATGTTAGTTCCCTTTGTTTTGGTTTATCCTGGGGTCAAACCCAGATTCTCCTTACAAGGATTACATTAGATAGAGATCGTCAAAACCAGAAATGATCAACCTGAAATACTTCCTACTCAGCTTTTGCTAAAAGAAGATATATCAATGTAATATGATTACCTTTTTAAATCATGGACTTCTAATGACACAAGAGAACAATCTAGAACGTGCTAGTTGCTGCCACAGAAACGGATACAGAGACAACCCACAGTCTGGTTCTCATCCTTGTGTCCTTTACCTTACAGGAGAGAAGGGCTTATGATAATGAGCGGAGATTTTACTTTTTTTTTTAGGAAGCTTAAGAGTTAGGAAGACCATAATTTGTTCTTTAAACATCTCTTGCATTTTTATAAGTTCTCTTACCTTCGAAGCTTTATTCGAAGCTTCGGGTTTTTGCTTTTACTTCCTATCCCAATCTTTGTCTTCTGTTTTCTTTTTTTTTTTAACTGTCTCCTATACCCGCTGATGGCAGACTCTGTTTTCTTTTATCTTCTTTTCCTTAATACACAAGAATTAAATGAAGCAATGTCTATAATATAAATTCTCGGAAAAATTACACAACATGGTAATAACTAATTATAAAGGCAATTTATAGATTTGGGGAGAATCTCATCCCACAGTGATAGTAACATCGTTGGACCTGAAACCAGGACCTATTGATGACTGACCTGGGGCAATTTATCTCTGAGCTTCTGACTTTCCTTATCTATAAACTTATCTTAAACTCTGCAAGCTTCTTGAGCCAATCCTTCTTGAGTATTAAGATTCAATTCGGGAGAGCTGAGTTGGAGCCTAGAAATCTTCATTTCTGATAAGCTCTCCAGGCAATAGGGCCTCAGACCTCACTTTGAAGACACAAAACTATATAATCTCTAAGATCCTTTCCTGCCTAAATTTCTGTGATTCTGAGTCTTCTTTCAACTACATGGCTTTGGGCAGGGCTGATGCTTCCTGGAAATTCACTGTTTCATCTGCCATATGTATAATTAAGAAATATATTTGTTCGTTATCTTGCCCGGAAAACCCTTAAAAATGTAAACAATAATTTTGATCAGAGTTAAGTACCTCTTTTTGTCACTGCTCAGTGGAGGCTTGTCTGTTTCATTCCTTTAATCTCTCATCATATGCTTATCTCTGTAAATATATTTTTCCTCTCTAAAGGCGTCTCAGATGCTTTTCATCTTTCTGAAAGAATGTTTAAAGCCAAAGTCCAGGTGCTTACACTTTAGGACTTAATAACTGAGCTGTTTCTACTCACCGCCCCCCACCACCCTTCTTTTTCTTTTCTCATTGTCAGCATGTGTTGAGCCCCTCTGATGGACAGCTTCACATCTACTTTATGCTTTGCTATTTCTGTTATATTGCAAAATCCTATCTAATCTGTGGGTTACAATATCTATCCAGTTGCTTTTGACATGCTTTCGAGGTTTCATCCCCACTGAATGTCAGTCTTCTGAGTTATTTTTTCCTGGATACTTGTACTTCATTGTATTTTGCCAGACTGAACTCACGGTGTACTTTGCTGTTCATTATTCTAATATCCAGGGATCCATGAATATTGTTTGACCTCACCTCTGTTTCTTCTACCATCTCCACCTTTAGTGCCATCTGAGGAACTTATTAATGTAACTTCTTCTCAGATTTCCAGGTCATTAATAAAGTTGTTTAATAAGACCTTTTTATGCAGCCTGGGAATTATTCAGACTTACTCAGTTTTAACAGCTCTGCTATTATTTCTTGCCCACTGTTATGTACTGTATAGTTGAGGATCCAATAGAGAGAAAGATTACTTTTCAAATTACAGTTCCTGCAAGAGATGTCTCTTCCCAGAAGACCCTTTACTATTCCACATAAGAAATCAAAACTTTCATTTAATTAGAGAGGGCTTTTGGAACAAGGCTGGCCAGGGTACGCTTACATAAGCTTGTTTGCAGATTCCAGTTAGGTCTCCCAAGGTCACAGACAGCTGTGTTTTGCATTTAGCGTCCTTTGAAAGAAGAGTAGATGCTTGGATAGCTTGTACTTGACATACAGAGAACTTAGGGACTGCATACTTTCACATGTTGCTCATAGGTTCCAAGCAAATGGCAACATACCATCATGCAGAAACTCTCTATCTGCCGTTATCCTGTGAGCTCCCAATCAGTGATGCATGGTGTTCTTAAGAAGTAGACTCAGGGAACAACCAAAGTCATTTCTTTCTCTTACAATCTGAGAAGCAATTATGTTTGTACTTCACTGAGAGTGTTTCAGGACAGCAACCAGATTTAAAAATAAGAGTAGTTACACACGAAAAAGGTAGTTAGCTGTTAAGCCATGGCTGGATTTAGCCTTCAAGGAATTTATAGTACAAAAAGTTGATGCATGGCAGTGTGTATTTAAGATAAGGAGGATTTAAGGAAATGGAGAGGGGAGAAGAGTAACATTCCAGGTTGTGGAATTACAAGATAGCCTTCATCCCCACAAGAATTAACATAGAAAGTAAAGCAGTACAGAATTAGATTTATCTAATTCAGTAAAAATAATAAGGAATTGGCTGTGCCCAGTGGCTCACACCTATAATCCCAGTGAGGCGGGACAATGAATTGAGCCTAGTAGTTCAAGCCTGGCAGCATGACAAGATCCTGTCTCCACAAGAAATAGAAAAATTAGCCAAGCATGGCCATGCATGTCTGTGGTCCCTCTACTGGGAGGCTGAGACTAGAGGATCACTTGAGCCCAGGAGGTAGAGGCTACAGTGAGCTGTGTTCGCATCACTATACTCCAGCCTGGGTGACAGAATAAGACCCTGTCTCAAAAAAAATAAGAATAATAAGGAATTACTGAAATAGAAATTTAGGACACCCAGTTTCACTTACTCAGACTCTAAAATGGAATGTCAATAGTTGAACAGCCAGCTAAAACATTATTAATTGTACTAACAATATTGAGTTATCCTATTTATAAGTTAGAATTGGGCTTGCTTATAAAAAAGGTAACAATACATTCTGGTTTGATAACAATTTCATGTCAGTATTTTAGTATACAAACATCACATTGGTGCTAATATATTTAGTCCCACTCAGTTAGAACAACTGAAGAAAAGTAAATTAACTTTTCAAAGTCTTGAAGTATATAGGAGGGAAAGTAACAGTAGTTATTGAAATGAAACACCCTCTAGAAATAAAACCTTTACTACCAACCTACTTGCATTTTAACCAATAATTGATAAATCCGGAGAAAATGTAGAACTTTGCCTAATTTTTTTCTGTTACAGTTCTTACATGTAGAACAATGACATAACACATATGTAATATAAAACATAATGGTTGTCTTAATTATCTATTGCTGCATAACAAACCACTCCAAAATGTTGTTTCAAACAGCAACAATTTATTTTTTATTGACTAGGTCAAGGGTGTCCAATCTTTGGCTTCCCTGGGCCACATTGCAAGAAAAATTGTCTTGGGCCACACATAAAATACACTAACACTAATGATAGCTGATGAGCTAAAGAAAAAAAAAATTGGCCTGGCATAGTGGCTCGCACCTGTAATCCCAGCACTTTGGGAGGCCGAGGCAGGCAGATCACTTGAAGTCAGGAGTTCAAGACCAGCCTAGCCAACATGGCGAAACCCCATCGCTACCAAAAATACAAAAATTAGCTGAGCATGGTAGCGAGTGCCTGTAATCCAAGCTACTCAGGATGCTAAGGCCAGAAAATCACTTGAACCTAGGAGGTGGAGGCTGCAGTGAACCGACATCACACCACTGCACTCCAGCCTAAGCAACAGAGTGAGACTCCATCTCAAAAAAAAAAAAAAAAAAAAAAAAAAAAACCCAGAAAAAATATTGCAAAAAATCTCATAATATTTTAAGAAAGCTTACTAGTTTGTGTTGGGCCACATTCAGAGCTGTCCTGGGCCACACGTGGCCCACGTTGGGCAAGCTTGGACTAGGTTCAACTAGATGGCTCTCTTTTCCAAATGAGGTGGCCAAGACCTCTGCAGTAGCATTCAGCTAAAGCTGAAATGTAGAAAATGACCCCTTATGATCCGGGGCCTCTCTCCCCAGTCCTCTCAGCATTAGCAGTCTAGTACAGACTCCTTTACAGCATGGCTACTGGCTTACAAGAATGCAAAGGTGAGAGTCACCAGGCCATTCTGAGGCTTGTTTACACCCCAAAGTGGTAAAGGGTTATTATCGGTGCTTTCTGTTGGTCAAAGTATTCAAAAAGCCAGCCTAGATTCAAGGTAGAGGAAATAGCCTTCACCTCTTGACAGGATGAATGCCAAAGAATTTGTAACCATCTTTAATTTCCATATAGTTGCTTAGTAAGTATTTGTTGACTGATAGTATGAATATTGCATTTGAACTTCTTTATGTCCTTGGTTGCATTGAAGTGATGTTTATGTTATTATTTTGTAGAAGAGTTTACTTCACAGTTCATGAAAAATCAAGAGTTATTTTATCATGTCAGCAAAAAAGTAGATTTTTTATTTTTGGATAGATACAGCCAGTGTTACTTTTGGTTATTAAAAATCTTTGTAAGGGTGTGGAATCAGAGCCCTCTTTCAGATCCTTTGATTTTCAATTCATTGTGAGGTTTCATTATTTTATATGAGATTATATGAATGCCCCAAACATTACATACCTGTATTCACACTTTAGAACAAAAATTAATCCCACAGCAAATCCCAGGTTTGGGGAGTTACTGCCGTTTTACAATTCCTATGCCTCATTACTCTCATGATAACCTAAAAAAAAAAATCAAGGTTTGATATCTCTATTATTTGAAAAGAACTCACATAAAATAAACATAGATGTTGGGATTTTTTTTTTTCTTAAAGTTTAAATAATTCATATATGGGTAATGTAATCTCTAACAAAAGTTTTCATGGCATGTTGAGAAACAGTGGTTTGGAGTGGCTAGATCAAGCAACTCAGAATTCACCATATGAGAAATTAAATGCTTCACAAAATTAACGGTGTCAACATTGGGTCTTCTGCAGACTCTTTTAACTTTTACTCCATCCCTCTGCTGAAATAAGCTAGTTATTTTTCTTTTCTTTTTTTTAATTAATAAAAAATTAAAATTTTCTATTTTTTTTTTTAATAGAGACAGAGATCTCACTATATTGCCCAGGCTGGCCTCAAACTCCTGAGCTCAACCATCCACCTGCCTCGGCCTCCCAAAGTGTTGGGATTACAAGCATGAACCACGGTGCCCAGCCATCATTTTTCTTAAAGCTCTCATAACCTAGCTAAGAGGAGGGGAAAAAAATTTAGTAACTCTAGGGTTCTGACTTCCCCTGAACAAACTATCCCTTTACAGAGGGTTTCTCAAACTTTAGTGAGCATAAAAATCACCCAGGGAACATGTTAAAATGTAGATTTGGGGGCATACCCTGGACAATTTCAATTTTATAGTAAGAGATGGGGCCCAGGATCTGAATTTAGTACCTGGGGCGATGCAGATATAGGTGATCTGTGGACCACATTTTGAGAAATCCAGCTTAGATTTCCTCCTGCCAGTCTCAGAAAGGCTGAAAGTGGTTAGATATGAAGGAGTGATGCCTTGTTCTCTTCTCCCCATAGCAAGAGGCAGTGAGGATGGCAGAAAGACTTATGTGAGTTCATCAGATGATTAGAATCGATGTCATTTCTTGGTCATATCAGCTAATGCTTTATTTGCATTGGAACTGGAAGGCTTGTGAGAACAGATATGGAATGCTTCATCAGTTAGTTATTACCCGAATAAGGCAAGGACTGCCTTTTCTTGCATAGTCCTATTTTAGGATGGATGTGTACACTTTTCCTGCCATGGTTACCAAAGCAGTCCCTCTGAAACCAGCCCATGGTGCTGTCCTAAAGGATGAGTTGAGAATATTAATTGGTTTTAGGTCTGTGTTTGCAGAAGATAAAAAGGAGTCACATATTTATGTCATTATTTATTCAAGAAATATCTGTTGAGTATCTTGTATAATGAAGGTGTTATTTTAGACACTCTCAACAGCCAGTGTTATATCCATTAGTCTTGCTGATATTTCTAGCCCCTTATTTGATGAGCCTTAATTTTTGAAAAGAATTGCAGGACTTTAGACCACCTCCATGGTTCATAATCCTCTCTCAAGACAGAACTTCACCTAAACCACCCAAGAGTCCTTCTAATCTTAACATTTTCAAGAGATAAATCATCTTTTATCTCTCTCTCTCTCTTTTTTTTTTTTTTTTTTTTTTTTTTTTT
>NW_016810413.1:767191-826185 GCF_001698545.2 Rhinopithecus bieti
TTTTTTTTTTTTTTTTTTTTGGTCAGCAATAAAGATGGAGAACAAATCACCTTTCATAAAACAAATTGTATACCGTGGTTTATTATTATCTCGCAGATACCCTGATGGTCAGTTTATGCTTTTGGAAACCCAACAGAATTCTTTGAAATCCCACTGTCATACTCTTAAGCAAACTTTAATCTTGTTTGTCAATGCCAGTCTCTTTGAGGAATCTGATTATACTTGACAACCCTTATCTTCCATGTATACTCATGTGTAGAAAATCTCTCTGTGAATAGCTTAGGGATTAACGACTCATGAAGATTCTTTGGTTGGGAATAACATCTTGTAGTTTGGCCTCTGTACCCTAATTGTTGCCACCTTGAAGCCTGCATGCCAGTATAGTGTGATTTTATGAGAGTAACAGTCATAAAAGTTCTCTAGAAAGGGATTTTAAAATATATCCATCAATACAGGTAAATAAATGTTACAATGATACATCACATCTTTTATTATTTTTATGATGTCTTTTCTTAGTTGTTTTAGAGCCGGGTTTCTCATTCCATTCTGGGTAAGTCTTAGTTGCAGAGGGCTGTCCTGTGCATTGCAGGATGTTTAACAGCATCCTTGGCCTCTACCATGCCAGTAGCACCCTCTGAGTTGTGACAATCAAAAATGTCTCCAGACACTGTCAGATGTCTTCCCAAGACAACATTGCCTTCAATCACTAACTGTTTTAGAGTAGAAGGCATGGCATAGTTAGACTTCAGGCTATCTGAGGAAAAACTGTTCCCGTATCTTATGGTATTCCCTCCCCATCTTCCTAAAAGTGCTACATGAGCCTCTGAAAATATTGGCATGTTCTAGACATTTTTAGTTCAATTCAATCTTTAAAATGGAATTGCAAAATACAAACAACTCTTTATTTTCCCATTATGTTGTTTATAACAAACCAAGAACATTGTTGCTAAAAAGTCATATATCATAAAGTGTGCTGCATAGAATTCATAGAATAGAATCTGTTTAACATACTGACCTAAGCTGCACATGTACAAAGTAAATACTACTTATTACTCATGTAACTCCATAGGCAAGAATTTACAAATACAGTATAGCAAAAATTTAAAAGGAACTCCTCTGTACTCCTGGGGAGGGAAGTCAAAATTTTTTGTCATCACAGATAAGAAAATTCAGTTATCATAACTTACAGCTTTAAGACTGGTAGTTAGTTAATGGTTTCTATTTTCTTCTATTAGTGAGAAATTATTCATTTCCAGGAATCTCTTGAAGAAGACAGCCTGTAATATCTGAGTGAGGAATGAGCCAGCTTTGAAGACCCTAAACAGCAGTGTGGCATTCATATTTCTGGTCAGAAGAATGCAGCTCTGGGAAGCAGGGTCCCACGGGGTAACTACTTTTTGGTTATAGTCGAGCTCCAACAAATTTTATTTAGGAAGACTTTATAGATGCCACACAAACACACCCATTTTTTATACCCTTACTTAAATGTACTATTACCTGTTTCTGTTTCTGTGAGGTCCATGCATGTCACAAAATCTGTCAACATAGTAGTCAAAGACTTACCTTTGTTGACTTAAGACACCACCTAGTTTGAAGAGATATAATTCACCCCTTGGGTTCATTTTGTGAGAATGGCCTATTGTACATTCCACAATCTGTAGAATTAGCTCTCCTGTGGCTTTGAAAAAAGAACAAATTGAGAACTCCTGCCCTTGTGGTTTTATTTAATGTTTAGTAAAGTTCAGGTTTAATCTAGTACTTTGGGATGTATATATTCTACTGGCTATATTTATGAAATTAAAATTATTTTGCAGCAATTTCCAGCTCTAAATAAAATCATGTATGGATTTTATTGTTTAGGGTCAGACATGGTGGCAGTCAGTACCTGACAGGGTCAAAGTGAGAGTTTTTTTACTTAATGCCTCAGGATATTCAACATAAGACTCTCCAAAATATTCAACATGAGAATTAACTAAATAGTTTTACTTTATCTCAGGCTTGCTTGCACCTGTAACTATTTGTTTGTTTTTATCTCGACCAACTAGTTAATTGCCAAAGGATTATTTTAGATAAGTAACCCTTAAAGTATGTTGTGTGGAACAGCAGCATCAGCATTACCTGGGAACTTGCAAGAAATGAACTTCCTAGATCCAACCCCAGGCCTACTGAATCAGAAATTCTAGGGGTGGAGCCCAGTGATCTGTATTTTAGCAAGCTCTCCAGCTAATTCTAATGCACAGCAAGATTTGAGAACCATTATTTCAGATCATAATCATTGTGACATTTCCCCTCTTGTCTCTGATGCCATGAAAAGCAAATGATTTTTGCTTAGAAACGAATACTAGTTGTTTAGTACATGCTTCTTTATCTTGTTTGAAATATGAGGCCTACATTTAGTGTCACATTTTTTAAAGTGTTAAAGTAATCAGTGTTAACTGAATTGTGTTTTCAACTTCATAAAAAAATTTTTTAACATCACCCTTTGTTTGTTTGTTTGTTTGTTTGTTTGTTTGTTTGTTTAGAGAAGGGGGTCTCCCTATGTTGCCCAGGCTGGTTTCAAATTTCTGGGCTCAAGCAGTCCTCCCACCTTGGCGTCCCAAAGTGCTAGTATTAAGGCATAAGCCACTGTGCCTGGCCTGATTCTTGCCATTAGAAGTTCCATGGTAGCTTTTGGTCAAAAGTACTAAGGTTGTGAGCATAATTATCAAAATAAAATTTATGTAAGCTGAAGTCGACAGCTGAATTACAAAGAACATTTATCCATTGTAGTTAATTTGTGTTATTTCTTCCTTTCATAAAATAATAATAATGGTTGTATTAAAATCTGGCTATTCTGCTACCCCATGCCAGCAGAAAGGAGCTCAAATTTTAAAATAAAGCCTCAGGCCACGAGACCCATGTCATTTGCTGCATGTCTAGGCTTCTAGATTCTGCATTTGTGCCCCAGTTAACCAAAAGCTCCATATTGTTATTTCCTGTACATGTTTAAATAACTTTAATGGCAGCCTTTGCAATGGCTCATTTTAAAAGTCCCTTTCATCTCCTACCTGCTATTTTTCACTAGCCCATTGAGTAGAGGGGTTTTCATGCTACCCACATAAAATATGCAAACATTTATAAGCTTAGGTTCACCAAACTAGTTAATTTGTACCTAAATATGAATCTTGATCAAGGCTACTTACAAATTCACATTTTGGGCTCACTTTCAGATTTCAGATATATAGAAAAACTCAAAGAAAATGAATAAAGCTTTTCAATGCTTCGAAGATTTGTTTAGAAGGAACAGCCACTAAAAACGGGAAAACAATACAGTATTACAGGAAGTAAGAACCTTATGATAGCCATGTCTCTTAAACGGAGCTTTTATAAAGAGGAACTGATGTGGTTTTACTATGTCTATGCAAGGGATTTGACTGTAAAGCCCTAAGTTAGAGAAATCGTCACTTACGTATAAGCATGAGCATATGGATATTACAGATCAACCTCACTTTTTCCACTTATTTGTGTTCCTAAAACTGAATATTTATAAATCACATCGTAGTTTTCACTTGGTTCATATTATCATCTCAGAGCTGTAGCTTCTTTTTCACTTGCCTAGGTGGAATTTGGCTGTGAAAATACCTATCCCCAATCAGTCCCAGCCTCGCATCAAGTTAGGGAATTATAAATGAAGTAGCCACTATGTAAAGGTAATGTAATGAATCCAAGAATTATCTCATAATGCAGAAACTCATTCCCTGTCGATGTCGTTAGCTTCAGATTTTTCTGTCATTTGTTGAATTGTGGCCCACTTTTAAATATGTATTTATGGTGCAGATCTCTGCTGAATCTCCTAAACTAAGCCATGTTCCCTAAAGTGGTGGTTTCCAGCCCAGGCTGCTCAATAGAATCACAAGAGAAACAGTCCTCATCAGTTGAATCAGAATCCCTGGATATGGAGTTGTTGTAAAAGTCTCTAAGGTGATTCTGCTGTACAACCAGAGTTGATAACCTGAAGTTTGCCAGAAGAGAACATTAATATTTTAGAGCAGCTTATTATGGTAGATAGTGTGATTATAAACTAGTTAAAATGTTTCACACCAAGAGGACTGATGTTTTATATCTTCCCTTCCCCTTAAAGAATTCATTTCTTTCTGCTTCCTCACGTAGGGAAAAATGACTGACTTTTACTTTAATAGCAGGGTCTTTTTATACAAATGTTGCCCATTTGGGACTATGCTTTCTCTAAGTACTTGTAATTTCTCAAAACCATACATTAATCCAAAGTTTCTTTCCTCTTTTGTCTCAGAAGCAAAAATGTCCCCATTTCTTCCTCTCTTATCAACCAAGGCCCCTCTGTGTTCCTCTTTCATCCTTCATCTCAGCACAGCTATAAGATGCAGGCAAATAACATCCTCAGACTTACAGGCTTTCCATCTCTCATGAGGGAACAAAGTGCCTTTCCTCCAACTGAAATGTTTCTGAAGTACTCTTCAGCCACTGCAGTGTTCTGTCATTTTTGTCTGTCACCTGGGAATCAGAGCTATGCATGTGGATGATGACCCCCTCCTAAGTGGCCAAATAAAAGAAGTTACATATGTCTTTTATTCACTGTGTTTCTCTGGAGACCTCCACTAGCAGGAAAAGAGGTGGTTACATTTTCATGAAGAATAATATACTCCCAAGTTGCATTTTAATGGATAACTTAGCTCTGGGTTAGATTCTTCGGCATAAAGGTCACCACTTTTAATATAGAGGGTCATGAGTTTAGTCATTGGACAAGTTAATCAAATGGCTGCTGTAGTTCAAAAGTACATCTGCATTTGAATAAAATATGATTCGTGTTAGAGAGCTAAACTTGACGTTTGGTTTCCTCCAGGTAATAAAATAGCTTTTAATGAAATAAACATGTACCTTTCTGCAGCGAACCTGCATAAAGAGCATAGAACAGTTGCATTTCCTTTCTGGCAGTGGTAGAGAGTCTTTGACCTGCCATGGGCTGCTTTATTTTATTCAGTCTCAAGTAGTAAACCTGTTGAGCTGATTAGAAAACAACTCGAAGTCATTCAGTACCACAGAAGAAAGGGACAGAAAAGCCACGAAGTTAGTTGTACTTGTTTGGACATCAATATCATTGATTATATCATTCCAAGTATTACTACTGAGAAATGTCTTGGAATCAGCTGACCCCCTCTAGTTCTAATACCATAAAAGAAAAAAAAAAAAATCCAGGTTCTACTCTTATCTGTGCTTTATCACTTATAACAGTACCTAACTCCTAGTTGATACTCAAATACTTTTTTTACAAATTTTTAGCCCTAAGCTGTGTACCCAGATCAAATACCTTTTTAAGAAAAATTAAAGTGATATTTATTACCCACCAGGCTAAAGTCCAAAATATGTGTCTTCCTATAAATCATTGCAGCAATTTAGTGTAGAGTCTCTTAAAATTTTTGATAAAAATCATTGGAGAGTTGGGAGCAATGGCTAACACATTTTTTCACTTTTTAAAATTTACATATGGTAAAATTCACTTTTGTGTCTAGGACAGGTCTGTAATTCAGACAAATGCATACAGTAGTGTGATCACCACCATAATCAAAATACAAAACACTTCCATCACCCCAGAAATCTTTCAGGCTCCCTTTTAATCAGTCCCCTCTCTCTATTCTCAACCTCTAGCAACCGCTGATTTTTGTTTCTATTCCTCTAATTTCACCTTTTCCTGAATGTCATATAAATGGAATCATAGAATTTTGAATCTGGTTTCTTTCACTTAGCAGAATGTACTTGAAATAATATCCAAATTGTCATGTGTACCAATAGTTTGTTCCTTTTTGCTGCTGTTTAATATGCTATTATACAACTGTACTGTAGTTTGCTAATCCATTTACCAGCTGAAGGACATTTGGATTACTTTCTGTTTGGGGCAATTATGAATAAAGGCACTATTAATGTTCATGTACAGGTTTTAAGTGAATGTAGCTTTCTTGTGAGTGTTTCTCTAGAGTGGAATTAGTGGGCTTTGTTGTAAATGAATGTTTAACATTTTATAAAGAACTGCCAAACTGTTTTCCAAAGTGATTGTACTGTTTTGTATTCCCACCAACAGTGTATGAGAAATTGCAGTTGCTCAGCAACCTCACCAGCAATTGGTATTGTCAGTGGGTTAGTTTGGTTTTGGTTTTGGTTGATGGGGTTTTGTTTTCTTTTGTTTTGTTTTTTGTTTTTTTGTTTTTTTGGTTTTTTTTTTTTTGGTCATTCTAATAGTGGTATCTCCTTGTGGTTTTAATTTGTATTTCCACAATGACTAATGGTGTTGAGCATCTTTTCACAGACCTATTTTGCATCCAAGTATAGTCTTTAGTGAGGTCTTCCTATAAAGACTTTTAAAATCTTTTGCCTTTTTTTTTGTTTAATTGTTTTCTTGTTATTGAGTTTTGAGATTTATTTATATATTCTGAATACAAGACTTTTTCAGATATATGACTTGCAGTTTTTTCCCCCAGTCTTTGGTTTGCCATTTCATTATATTAACAATGTCTTTCACAAAGGAAAAGTTTTTGAAGAAGTCCAATTTATCAGTGTTCTCTTATGGACTGTGCTTCTGGTGTTGTACCTAAGGAATCTTTTCCTAACACAAACTCACAAAGATTTTCTCCTATTGTTTCAACTATAGTTTTTTTTTTTTTTTTTTTTTGAGTCTCGCTGTGTCACCCATGCTGGAGTACAGTGGTGAGATCTCGACTCACTGCAACCTCCACCTCTGGGGTTCAAGCGATTCTCCTGCTTCAGCCTCTCAAGTAGCTGGGATTACAGGTACCTGCCACCATGCCTGGCTAATTTTAGTATTTGTAGTAGATACGTGGTTTCATGATGTTGGCCAGGCTGGTCAGGAACTCCTGACCTGAAGTGATCTCCCTGCCTCAGCCTCCCAAAGTGCTGGGATTACAGGCATGAGCCACTGCACCTGGCTCCAACTATAATTTTTTAGACTACTTTTGTAGGTTTTTAAAGTGAAATTTGGGAGCTTGCTGGGATGGAAAACGCAATGAAAGAGAAAAGTTCTCATTGTGTCCCTTAGACATCCCTTGCCTAAACCAAAAGCTTAAATTGATACAGAAAAAAAAAGTTTCATTTCAGAAGTTAATACAGGTTTTCAGTGTAACACTCAGACATTATGGAATAAAGATACCTAGATCCCCGAAACTAAAATAAGTCAAAAGAGTAAGTTATTATTGTCAGAGGAAATATATCAAGACATAGCTAATATATGGATAACTAAATAATTCATTTTCTGATTGAAATTAACTTTTAAAACCTAAATAATTTCAAAATCTTTATATTTGTAGAAAACGAATATTCTGCACATTGGTAATTCATAATAAATTACTGAGAAAACGATTACATTTTCAAAAGTGTCAAAGCACACCATTTTCCTCAGTCTTCCACAGACGTCAAGTTCTTGCTCTTTCCTTTCTCTGCTTCTCTGTAGTTTTCTCTCTCTTCTTTTTCTCCTCATCACTCCCTTGAGTCTCCCATTCTTCTTGCTAATCTTGACTTATATCTTCTCATCCTTGTGCTTTGTAATTTCTTTTTCTTCATATTTCCTCTCTCTTCTCTATCTGCCCCACTTTTTTGTATCTTTTAACTCACTACAATATGAAACCAGTTTCTTTCTCTGGGTAGTATTTATTTAGTGAGCTCTTTTTTTCCTTTTTGTGATTTAAATGTTTATTTTTTTTATTTTTATTTTTTGTCCTTCTGACTCAGAAATTTTTTAGAAGCACTAAGTAAGTCACTGTTTGCATGTAGTTGAATCACTCATGGTTTACACTCTCCAGAGAGAAAGTATCCTTTGATGAAATGAGGACATTTCCCACCTCTGCTCTGTAAAGCACCAGTATTAGAAAGCATCAGTGAGGATCATTTTATCCATTTCCCTACCAGTAAAGTATCCAAGAGTAAAAGTTATATAATATAGTTAACATGAAGTGTCTAGACATAGCTACTTTGCTAATACATTCCAACGTCTAGGTCTTGTTTTCAGTGGCTTAAAGAAATGTAGTAGTCTTATTGATCTGCTTTCCAATTTTTCCGGCTGTATTTGCCCTACAGGAAGTATTTTATTAATTAGAGTTCAGTTGCATTTTCAAATATTACTACATGCATATCCACAAGCGAAACAATCCAGAGATTTACTTGGTTTTCCTGCTCTTTCCTACTTAATAATGCTAGCTAATACTCTTCAAAATTAAATATTTTCTTTGGTTTTACTAACTTTATGCAAGTAATGGATTAACTGAATTTAAAGCCCTAATGAGTAGATGGAGATGAAGATATGAAGATTTTTCTGCATCCACCTATAAGTCAAAGCCTCATGTCAAGCAAAAAGGATAGGAAGCAGAAATATTTCTAAAACTGAACAATTTAGTTTAACAGACTAGAACTATGCATTTCCCATTATGGTTCTTTACATGGTATTTGATGACTGAATCACTTTACTGATGTCTTACCTTTGAGTGAAAAGGTAGTATAATATAAATAAAAATTTCATAGGCATGTGTATAAAGTAAGAATTCATTGCTTGTTAATAATCTGGAAAAGAAGACACTTGTGGCTAACTGAGGAAGATTTAGTCAGGCTTTTTAAGTAGCATGTCATACTAGGAACAACTGGATTCTAGTCTCCATTTTTGCCACCTACTAGTTCAGTGACATGGAGCAAGTCTTGTCTTCCGTTTCCCAGGCTGCGAAATGTAGGAATCGACTCAGATGATCTCTAAGACCTCCTCTAGTACTGAACAAAATTGGAGGGAGGAAATAATACACTCATCTTCCCTACTCCACCCCCGCCCCAAAGACAGCTAGCTTTTCTCCTGATAGGAGTGCGTGGAGCCACAGAAAACTTCACTGAGATTTTCTCAAAGCTCATTGCTCCACTGTCTGCGGCTGCCCCTTTTGAGCTCCTTCCATGGAAGGCTTGTGCCAAGAGCAGTCCCTCCCTGAACTTTGAAGCACTCTGTGAATGCCCCTTCTGGTAAGGCCCCAGGCATCTTTGTCCACATGGGTCCATTGTGCAGCTGTTTGCTATTGTTTTCTTCAAGATTCAATTTAACTGTCCCAATCTTCTAAGTCTTTAAGATAGTCAAGGGAACATTAGCTCACTGAAAATAATTGAAAACACCTTTTGGAAAAGTGCAGCTAGGAATGCAAGCATGGGATTCAATCATACTGGTCGTGATTTTTCAGGGAAGAGGTTATTCCTTTATCTTATAACATTCTCTAAGAAATTTAGGGAAAGCAATTCCACCTCAGATTTTCTGAGTCATAGTCTTTGAGAGCAAGACCAGGCCACAGAGATGCATGACTTGCCCAGGACCTCCCAGTGGTAGGTTATGAAACTGTTCTGCAATCCCCTGCCTGGGCTCTTCCTCTGCAACACTAGCCTCCGCCTTTCCAAAGCCAGACAGACCATCCTGGGGTTGCAGTCATGTTCTCTGTAGCATTTCCCATTGCCTTTGACCCTGAGTCACTCCTATCATGAAATAAGGCTGTAATTAGGACACCCAAATGCTCAAGAAAACCTTTCCATCAGAACTGCACAACATGTCTCATCACCACTGTCCTAGGAGCTCTCTGCAGGTATGCCAGTGCTGACAGGCTGACTGGCCTCAGGAATATGGTATCTCCTATTCTCCCTAGAGCTTGCCTGCTTCATTCCATCCCATGTAGTCTAAAGTGTATTTTAAGAAAACTTGAAATGAGTGCAGAGGTTAAACATTTCAAAGTAGCTTGGGATTACAAGTAATTTTAACCCAAGGTCATTTGGAAAATGTCATTCTTGAAACCGTACCTTTAAGGGGTGTGCATGTATGTATGTGTGTCCATGTTCACCTTCTTCTTCGAAAACAAAATGTTTTAATAAATGAACTTTGTGGAATTTGATTGGAAAGATTCATGTTTTGTAAGGGAAGAAGCAGTGTAAGAAATTAGGTAACAAGAGCAGCCAGTTTTCAAGATGCTGATAAATGCTTTGCAGCACAAGTCTTCTACCCTGTCCCTAGCCATAAGCATCATAAGTTATTCTGTCACCAGAAGTGTAGCCATGTTCTAACTTATGTGCCTGACTTATATTACAAAAGCATACTAGCTCCTCAATTTCCCACATAATCTTTGTGTCTGAAGCCACTTGAGTATCCCAAATTCCTGTTTCTGCCATATCTGACAAGAATAAAAATAATATTGGAAAACTAACCGTTTTCTACCAGTATCATTAGGCAGAAGTGAAATCCTTTTTCTAGACGTATTTCCAGTATTTTCCTTAAGACAGGATTATTTCCTCAGTGTCTCCTCTCGTGATTCACGGTACATTGTTCTGATTCCGTGTTGGGCCTGAGTAAATACTAATTGAAACTGTAAAGGCAGTATATAGCATGTCGTTAAGAACTCAGGTTCTAGGGTCAGATTTCTCAGGTTAGAATCTTAATGCTGGTCTTTACCAGCTATGTGTCCTAGGGCAAGTTGCTTGATCTCTCTGGACCTTATTTGTGCCACATCTGTAAAATGGGGTTGCAGATATTAATATCTATTTCCTAGGGCTATTATGAGCAGTGGTCCTCAAAAATGTACTCTGTAAAGAACTTAGAAAAAATGCATACTTCCTCACACATTTTAAGCTGGATCTAAAACTTTTATCATGGTTTTCAAAGTTTATTTTTGTTAGTAGGAGGTAGAAGAGTAAATATTCTATAACATTATTAAATAAGAATTTATTGTGATTGAAAATAGTTGACATGCTGGCTAAAGATATCCTGATTACAGCACGTGTCCCTGAAACCAGTTGTATTTCCCGTCATAGCATATTTTGGTTTCCAGGAGTCTGTTTACCCCAAAGACAATGGTATACAAGACAATGAACTATAATAAGATTTGTTTTGGGTGAAAAGTTTGGCTTTTTTTTTTTTTTTAACATGAAAAAGCCAATATGAATGTAGTTGGATTCTCAGGCAGCTAAAAAATAAAGTACAAGTGGAAGTTAAGGTCTAAAGACAAATATCCTTAAAATACCCTTGCATGTGCATATCTTGTATTTGCATGCCCAGTACACTTACCCCAGTTGGAAAGCCACTAGTTATGAGGGTTAAATGAGTCAATGCATGTTAAGCTTCTAGAATAATGCCTGGGATGTAGTATGCACTAAGCAAACATACATTATGGCTATTATTATTTTAGGTTCTCTCTTTAGAAAAAAAAAATATTCATACTTACTCTGAGACCCTACCTTATCCTCATGTCTTATTTCCCTGCATTCAACATCCTTTAGAATTAAGTGACTAAGGATCAGAAGAATCTATTACCTCTGTATTAGGATCATGGTTCTATTCTTCTCACAAGACGGACTCATTCCAGGAGTTAACAGCAGGGACTTTCTGGTCAAATTCCATTCAGTTTGGCTATCTATAAATATAACATTCTCCTGGATACACATAACTTTCACTACCTGTGGATCCAACCTGATGCTAAAGATTCCATAAATTGAGAATTTATGGGGTTTCATAAATATCTTGAAGGAGTAGAGGTTACTGGATAACTGCAGAAATAGAATACGGAATGGAAAAAATTGAAGTGTAAAATTTTGAAAGAAAAGGGTAGCTCATTTTAAACATACTCTATGCACTGGTCATCAGACACTTAGAAATCTCAAAATCAAAACAGGGACCCCTGGCCTAACATATTACCAGATATGCTGAGTTGAGCAGCTTATGTCATTAGATATTAGTTCTGTGTTTTATAGCTGATGTCTTCTGTAACTTTTAGTTACCAAAACAATGTATGTTCATTTTAGAAAAAAATCAGATAATCCCGAAGGAGAAAATGAAAATCACTGATTTACTACCACCTAGAGATAAAGATTTTGATACATATCTTCTTGTTATTTTTCATAAACAAAAAATATATGCTTTTAATTTTTTAAGTAAACTTTTTACCTTGAGATAATTGTGATTCACATGCATTTGTAAGGAATAATGCAGAGTGAGTCCACATACTCTTCAACCAGTTTCCTCCAGTGGTAACATCTTACAGGACTATAGTGGAATGTCACAACCAGTATATTGACATTGATACAGCTTAGAAAACTTTTCTATCACCACAAGGATCCCTCATGTTCACCTTTTATAGCTACAACCATTTTCCTCCCACCCCCTACTCTCTCCTGAAACCCTGGCAATCACTACTCTGTTCTCCGTTTATATAATTTTGTCACTTCGAAAACAGTATATAAATAGAATCATACAACATGTAACCTTTTAGGATTGACTTTTTTTTCACTTATCACTTAGCACAATTTTCTGAAGATTTATCTAGGACATCTGAGTTTTTTCTAGTTTTTGGCTATTGCAAATAAAACCACCATAAAGATTTGTGTACAGGTTGTTGTGTGAATGTAAGTTTTCGTTTCCCTGGGATGAATGCCCAGGAGTGCAGTTGCTGGGTTCACACGGTAGTTTTATAGAGTGACGGTACCAACTTACACTCCTACCAGCAATGTATGAGTGATCTAATTTCCCTGCATCCTTGCCAATATCTGGTGTCATCACTATTTTTTTTATTTTAGCAATTCTGATAGATGTGCAGTGATATTTCATTTGGATTTTCATTTGCATTTCCCTAGCAGTTAATGCTGTGGGACATCTTTTCATCACTTGTCATCTGTATATCCACTTGGATGAAATGCTGGCTCATGTCTTTTGCCCATTTTCTAATTGAATTGATTGGATTGTTCTTTATTGTTAAGTTTTAAGAGTTCTTTATATTTTTTAAATGGTTGTCCTTTCTCACATATGTAGTTTGGTATATTTTCTCCCAGTATCAAGATATTATTTTCATTCCCTTAACAGGGTCTTTCATGGGGCAAAAGTCTTGTTTTGATACAGTCTAACTCACCAATTTTTTTTATGGATTATACTTTTAGTGTTAAGCATAAAAACTTCTGTGTCCGGGCCAAGATCCCAAAGATTTTCTCTTATTTTCTAAGAGTTTTAATTTTACATTTTACATTTAGTTTCATGATCCATTTTGAATTCATTTTTGTTAAAGGTGGTAGACTTGAGTTCGGATTCACTTTTTTCCTATGGATGTCCAATTTCTCCAGCACCATTTGTTGAAAAAGCGGTCTTTTTTTTTTTTTTTCTTTTGAGACAGAGTCTCTCTCTGTCACCCAAGCTGGAGTGCAGTGGCGCAATCTCGGGTCACTGCAAGCTCTGCCTCCCAGTTTCACACCATTCTCCTGCCTCAGCCTCCTGAGTAGCTGGGACTACATGCACCCGCCACCACACCCGGCAATTTTGTGTGTGTGTGTGTTTTTTAGTAGAGACGGGGTTTTATCATATTATCCAGGATCGTCTTGATCTCCTGACCTCATGATCCATCCACCTCGGCCTCCCAAAGTGCTGGGATTACAGGCGTGAGCCACCGCACCTGGCCAAAAGCTATCTTTTGTTGGTTGAGTTGCTTTTGCACTATTGTCAAAAACCAGGCAGGCATATTTGCATGGTCTGTTCATAGATTCTCTGGTGACTATCCCTTTACCAGTACATACAGTCTCGATTACTATAGTTAGTCTTGAAATAGGTACACTGATTCCTCCCACTTTCTCTTCTTTTTCAACACTGTTTTAGTTATTCTATTTACCTTTCCCTTTCCATATACATTTTAGGATCATCTTGCCTATATCTGCAAAAATCTTGCGGAGGTTTTAGTTGGGATTCCATTAACACTGTATATCAGTTAGGGCTAAATCGATGTGTTTGCTGTGTCAAGCACAGTTGACCCTTCTTACCCTTGGGTTCTGTATCCGTGAATTCAACCAACTACGTATCAAGAATATTTTTTAAAAGACTATTAAAAAATTTAAAAATAATACATATTTAAAACCAATATACTACAGTGAACTCATTTTTGGCAAACATACCAAGAACATGCATTGAAGAAAGGACAGTCTCTCCAATAAATGGTGCTGGGAAAACTGGACATTTATATGCAGAAGAATGAAACTTGATCACTATCTCTTACCTAATACAAAAATTAAACCAAAATGGATTAAAGACTTAAATATAAGACTTCAGACTATGAAACTGAAACAGGAAAACGTTGGAGAAACTTTTCATGACATTGGTCTGGGCAAAAATTTATTGAGCAATACCCCACCAGCACAGACAACCAAAGCAAAAATGGACAAATGGGATCACATCAACTTGAAAAGCTTCTGCACAGCAAAGGAAACAATCAACAAAGTGAAGATAAACCCACAGAATGGGAGAAAATATTTGCAAACTACCCATCTGACAATGGATTAATAACCACAGTATATAAGGAGCTCAAACAACTACATAAGAAAAAGTTGAATAATCCAATTTTAAAAATAGGCATAAGATTTGAATAGACATTTCTCAAAAGAAGACATACAGATGACAAACAGGCATATGAAAAGGTACTCAAAATCATTGATCATCAGAAAACTGCACATCAAAACTGTAGTGAGATATGATCTTACCCCAATTAAAATGATTTATCCAAAAGACAGGCTGGAAAGGATGTGGAGAAAAGGGAACTCTCACACACTGCTGGTGGGAATGAAAATTGGTACAGCCACTGTGGGCAACAGTTTGGAGGTTCCTCAGACAACTAAAACTAGGACTACCATATGATCCAGCAATCCCACTACTAGGTACATACCCAAAAGAAATGAAATCAGTACAGCAAAGAAAGATCTACACTCCCATGTTCATTGCAGCACTGTTCACAATAGCAAGATTTGGAAGCAACCTAAGGTCCATCAACAGATGAATAGATAAAGAAAATGTGGTACTTACACTCAATGGATACTATTCAGCCATAAAAAATAATGAGATCCTATCATTTACAACAACATGGATGGAACTAGGGGTCATTATGTTAAGTGAAATAAGCCAAGCACAAAAAGACAAACATCACATGTTCTTACTTATTTGTAGGATGTAGAAATCAAAATAATTGAACACATGTTGATGGAGGGTCGAAGGATGGTTACCAGAGTCTGGGAAGAGTAGTAGGGGGTGGGGAGGAGATGGGGGTAGTTAAGGAATAAAAAAAAAAAAATAGAAAGAATGAATAACACTTAGTATTTGATAGCACAACAGAGTGACTATAGTCAATATAATTTAATTGTACATTTCTAAATAACTAAAAGAGCATAATTGGATTGTTTATAACACAAAGGATAAATTCTTGAGGGAATGGATAACTTATTTCCCATGATGTGATTATTATACATTGCTTTCCTGTATCCAAATATCTCATATACCCCATAAATATATACACCTACTGTGTACCCACAGAAAGTAAAAATAAAAAAATTTTTAATGAAAGCCAATACAGTATAACAACTATTTACATAGCATTTATATTGCATCACAGGGGCTCCCAACCCCTGGGCCACAGATCATACCAGTCTGTGGCCTGTTAGGAACTGGGCCACAAAGCAGGAGATGAGCAGCAGGCAAGCCAGCATTACTGTCATTACTCCGCTTCCTGTCAGATCAGCCGCATTAGATTATCATAAGAGCACGAAACCTATTGTGAACTGCGGAACTGCACATGCGAGGGAACTAGGTTACATGCTCCTTATGAGAAAAACTCTAATTCCAGATGCCCTGCGATGAACCGTTTCATCCCCAAACCACCAACCACCCCATCCGTGGAAAAATTGTCTTCCACAAAACCAGTCCCTGGTGCCTAAAAGGTTGGGAACCACTGTTATATTAGATACTGTAAGTAATCTAGACATTTTTTAAAGGATGTAGGAAGATCTGCATGGATTATATGCAGATATTGTACTATTTTATATCACTGACTTGAACATCCTCAGATTTTGGTATCTGAAAGGGAGTCCTTGGACCAGTCTTCTGTGGATATGGAGGGACAACCCAGTATTCCAATCCATGAACACAGTGTCTCTATTTTTAGATATTTGATGTCTTTCATGAGCATTTTGTAGTTTTCAGTATACAAGTCTATATATATACATGTTTTGTTGGATTTATGTCTAAAAGTGAGATTGCACTCTGTTTTTAAAGCTACGTATTTGTGAACATGTACATCATGAATATTTTCTAAACTATTAGCTTACTTTCAGCACCATTAATAGACTCTAATAATTAGTTCTGGATTTGAATATTCTTCATTATTCAGCAAACATCACAAAGACTACTTGGTTATTAAATTTTTCCTAGCCCAGGATTAGGCCTCCATTTCAACAAAATATTCAGCTAGGATACTTGCTACCTTCTAGGTTGCAATGCCTTTGTTGCACTTTTTCTGAATAGCTTTGTGTAATATTTTTACTCAGCAGAAACTCTTATCATTTATTTTGTTGGTTTTTTAAAATTTTATCAACAGTGGCATATCTGGCAAGGTAACAGTGATTTTTAATGTTTAGCTAGGCATACTAATGGTACGTGCCACATTGCTATTTGAAAAATCTAGTAAAACAAGAATAGCAACAAGACCATAGGTCAGGGACTACTTTGACTCTTGGCTGTGCTGTAATTTGTTATTGCCAACCCACTGGAGTCTGTACTGCTTGCGACACAGCCGGCTGAAAGCGTCCCTGTGATTCCCTCCCCAGTTAGCAGATTCACATTTTATGACAGATAAAAAAACAAACTACACGGTACCTGTGTTGGTGATGATAAGCTTCAGTAGAAGGAGGCAACGAGATGTAAAGGAACAAGCACTGTGTTTTAGAGTGAAAAAACCTGTATTTGAATGCCATTTCCACCATTTAACCAGCTCTTTGACCTTAGGCCAGTTACTGAACTTCTTTCAGGCAAACTTTCTCATCTGTAACATGACAACTAGAATGCCTACCTCACAGGATTCTTGGAATTAAATAAGTTAGTGTATTAAAGTATTCAGCATGGTACCAGGCAGATAGCAAGCACTCAAGAATTGTTAGCTATAGTTGACCGACTCTATAAGCTTTATTTGTATTATTCATAATTGACCTTTGGCTCTTGTTGCTAATCAATACCAGTACAGGCAATGAAGTTATTTTTGTGCATCTATTCCTTCCCTACTGGAGTATAATTACCTACAACCCTGAAAACTTTATATGCCTCAGTGTGTAGCATATCCATGCCTTCCAAAGAATGTTGAATGTCATTGCCATATACAGAGGTGGGAACTCACCATGAAAACAAACCATTATCAAGAATCTGTTTTTAAAAATGCCTTCCTTAAACTAGGAAAATATTTTAGGGTCTCAAATGGCTTCCTTAAACTAGGAAAACATTTTTAAAGATTCCAACTGATAAGAAAGACTTTTCATTCATTACCTGGAACTCGATACTTCTCAATTTGGGATTATAAATAATTCCAGTTAAGATGGTGTTGGATTCAGCCATGCATGGGATGTGGAGTAGAGTGGTTCAGGAAGCAGGTTTTTGCTTTCCCAATTGCAGAACTTTTCTTTATATATTAAAAGGGAGTTTTCAAATTTTGCCAATGATCATTTTCATTTGTAACCCAGAGGAATTTTGAACTGTCATTTTGCAGGCTTTTTCAGGAAGCTTACATGCAGGATTGAATTAATCAGAGAATACAATATTGGATTTCTGCATTTTTTAGTTTTGAAATTGACTTAATGTGGGTAAAAGACTGAACATTTATCATCTTAGTACACACACTAGGAGCAATCAAATATAACATTACGTAGTTCCTTTGAAAAGATACCAAGAGTCTCATATCGGGACACCCTTTAAAGCGCAGAGATGCATAATCCTATCAGAATTATTCATATGTGCATTAAAAGGGTAAGCTATCATCTTTCCAAATTTTTTGATAAGATTTTGTAAGAAACAAGTATACAAGGGTAAGGAAGGTAGAGGAAGAAGAGAGCTGGTCTTGTAGTTAGGATGGTAGGAAAAGCCCCTGCCAGCCCCTAGGTGATATAAAATGTAAGTATTTATTGAGGTCTAATTATGTATCCTTAACTAAGTCATTTAACTTTTCTGAGCCTCATTTCCCTATTTACACAGGGGAATTATAATAATGTTTCTGTCTTCCTAAGGTGATGAGCAAATAAGATTATCTCTAGAAAACTATATAAATGTTTCATGTTATTCATTCCATAAATATTTATTAAATACCCACTGTGTACCAGAACTGTCCTAGGGATAAGGTTAAAACCTCTCATAAGATATGTTCTGTAGCAGTGGGAACCTAACAGGCCACCAAGGAGAGCCAGACATTTGAACCACTTAAGTATGGTAAAGTATCATAAGTATGCAGAGGTAGAACATTCCAGGTGTGGTTATGGAACTGAGTCGCTGAGAGTGGGCAGAGGGTTTTGGAGTTGAATTATGAAGCCACAATGTTGTAAAGATCATCCATGTTCAAGCTGAGACAAACCACAGCTGGGAGGGAATTAGGAGGGGAAAAAAGTTTGACCCAGTTGTCGAAGTCCTTATTAAAGAAAGTGCAATGATGAGGAGAGGCCAGTAGGTGGCAGAACTGAGGAGTAGGCAAGTGTGGCGTGAGCCGTGAGAGCAGAGGTATTTTGATAGCAAGAGAATGGAAAGGAATTGCCTGGAAGCCGCATGGTGGGCTAGGACAGTGCTGCCACTCAGATTTTGGTGTGTGGGCTCTTGGGGCACAAGTAGCCTTCTCTTGAGATGCTCAAGGGTTGTACATCCTGGGGAAAGGGTTGGACAAGAAATAGAACAGGACTTAGAATGAGCAGTCTGTGAAAAGGGTAAATGTAAGAGTCCCAAAATAGCAATATTTGTCATTTGTTGAACACGTATAATGTACCATGTACTATACTTGACTGTCTTATGCATTATAATATTACCAGACCCTGCAAAGTAATTACTATCATCTGGATTTTACAGATTAGGTCATAAGGCACAGTGAGGCCATATGCATTTAAGGTACACAGCAAGTCCACATTTGAATCATTAAATCCAGTTCTGCCTGGCCGCAAAGCTGTGCTTTTGCATGGTTCGGCATGTCTTCAGAGAGATTCAGAGCACACCATGGGAAGGATTTGGAGGCAAGTCAGAGAGGAAGGGAAGAATCAGAGAGAAGAATGCAAAATTATACAGGAGTGAAAATAGAGTAAGTGAGGGGACTATTGACCCTTGAGACTTACATTTTTGCTGGTAGCTGAGAATAGCAAGATGATGAGAAATAGCATCACTGAGATATCTGGTGGAGTGTGAGACCTCGCAAGGTTAGTATCGCCTTGCTGTATATTCAGGGGAAGTGCTGTGGAGGAGGTGTCCTGGTGTCTTTTGAAGAGAATTCTTTCAGGCAGTTCATGAGGAAGATCAGCTTTTCCTGATTCTTCCATTCCTGGTGGAGTGGTTGACCAAGATTTAGCTTCCTTGTGTGTTTTGGATCAGTTTTTTAGCCCAGGTATATAGAGAACAGAGAAGAAAGTGTGTGATGACACTGGCATCTCACTTGCATGCATGTAGGATAGCAGCCAAGAGATTTTGAATACCTTGACCACTTTTGTACTTGGGGGCCTCTGGAGCTGGGTGTTACATACTGGAATTGTCATTAGACTATGGTGAAAAATAAACACATGTATTAGCCCCGCCTGAGTGGTGGTAACCAGTTACTTTCTGAGACAGCATTATACTAAGGCTGAGAAAGAATCCCAGGCACAGGTAATGTCCTACTTTCCTTTACTGAGGGACAGTTAATACTACAGCTAAAACGACAGCTCCCCACTGCCTATGAGGAGGAGTGCATTGACTTCATTGACCGAGGACACAGACCAGGACCAGAGACTTTTATGGGAAGAAGCTTCGGTATTTGGTGGGAGGAGCAGTCCAGCTCTACAGGCAGGTAACAGTGACCTCAGGTAAAGTAGATCGGGTTAGAAGAAGCAAAAGCAACTGAAGAGACTCTCACAACCTTGCTTTCAGTGAAGTACTTCCATTGGAATTCTTGATTGTGTTTGAAATAAATATACCCTTCAAAGTGTAACACATGCACTGTCTGATCCAGTCCAACACAGGAGGGGTTGGGGTGTTAAGAGGATAGCTAAATATCCTTGGAAAGGGGATAATAAGGAAAGAGAAATGAAAGTAGCCTAAGATGTTCACAGAAGAAATTGGATCCTCATCAGTGTGATTTCTGCTTCTCCACAGGTGTGAAATCTCTCTTTTCTTCAAATCACTCCAGTACTTTATCTGTACCTCTGTTGTGACACTTTTCATATTCCATATTGTTTTATATTTTTTGTGTTCTTCCTACTTCCATTACTAAACTGATAATTCTTTGAAGGCAAGGATGATGCCAGGCTGCATTCTGTGTCCTCCGCCATGCTTTGCATTCAGCAGCTACTCCGTGTTTGACTAAATTCATGACCCCAGGGACACTGTGCTTCCTCTGGGTTTGTTCATTTACTTGGCTATGAAAGACAATAATTTGCAAAGCCAACTTTCTCCTTTTTCTGAGGTCAGTGACTAAATTATATTAAAAGTATTTTGCAGTGCTATAAGTATATAGGAGAGAGGTTTTCTGTTTAGGGAATGTTGCTAAGCCCTCGCATCAAAAATAGCCTTTCCATCTACCACCAAGTTCTGCCAGGGCGGAGCAGATTGGCAAGAACAGTTCAAAGGAAAAAGCAATGTAATGCCCTCTGCTCATGGCATTACAGGTGCCAGTGGAGGAAAAGAGTGTGAGGCTGAGGCTTGGAAGGCTGAGTGCTGTAAAATGGAGCAGACCGACTGTGGGGGCAGAGATCTAGTCTTTGTGAAAGACCTTCCCTGCCTTTTGTATATTTCTGTGCACCCTTTGATTGTAGGCCAAGAGTCTTTAATAAGAAACTGGTGATTTGAAGTCTCCCCACATAAGCAGACCAAGCAGCTTTTTGAGAGGAGCCTACTCAGACCGTGGAGAAGGCAGCAGCTCACAATGGCAGCAAGAGCTATGGGACAGCGAGAGTCAGCCAGAAGCACACGTGCAGAACCCGAAGTCTTGAGCACAGCAGGAAGTTGGGCAAAGCTGCTCCATTCTGAAGGTTATTATGGCCCCACTGGGGGCTGCCACACAAGTATTAGCATGAAAGCAAACCAGTGATGGAATAGCTCTTTTAATATTTGCAAAATCTACTCTAGGTGTGAGCTCCTTTATGTGACTGAAGATCTAGAGTCTTTAGGAGTTTGTTCCTCAAAACTTGAATCAGGTTTTTTCTAGGCAAGTTGGAAGCACGGATTGGGCAGGTAACAACAACCGTTCTTCATATTGAGCAAAAAGGAGGTGTGGGCAGTTAAGGGCCAAAGCTGAGATGGAAGAGAGAATATTGGTTGCCAGCACTGTGCTGTATTAGAAGCCTTTCCAGCAGCTATCACAAACTGCCCCTAGGAAATTCAAACAAGAAAACCTTTGGGTTTCACTTCACTGGCCTTGCAATAAACATGTTTGTTCAAATAACAAATTGTTGCATTAAGATAGATCTGTCTGTGTTGTCCTAAAGAAAAGAGTCTATGCCCTGTGTGTTGGCAGGATTATCAATGAACAGCTGATAGTTATGTAAATATCAGCCTTATTAATAAGAATCATGAGCACGGGTCTGCCAAGGTTCCTGACAGCTTGCTTAATCAGCCGCATTAACTCAGAGGTTTTCAGTTATTAGAAGCGTCCTCTTACATGCCTTATTTGCTTAAAGGCCCAGGGGCCATGCCACCAAATTGGGGCCTCTAGCCATCCACTGAGGAGAGATGGCCTTCATTTCTCTGAAATGAAGACAATCGCTGTCTGTATGTGTTTGGGTTGGAGAGCACAGATAAGTGTCCTCTCCAACACATTTGCATCTCCAATACTCTACAGTGAGAGTGGCCCTCTCTCACCGCCACCTCCGTTGCCAGTCATGCCAAGTTACAGAGTAGGGGCTGCAAAGAAGCTTGCTCAGGCAAAGCATCTGGATGGACTGACTGGTAGGAGTCCCCTTTGCTGGATGGCTCACCCTGACCTCTGCCCGAAGCTGGAATCAAGACCAAGATGACATAGCTGTGGTCACACAAAGCTTGTTAACTACATCAGTTGTCTTTGTTTATTCAATAACTCTGAGCTACACTTATTTTTTAACAAGAAATGTGAACCACACTTTGTTTGAGATACTCCAGAAAGATGTAGCAATGTGGTTACCGTTTTATAAACTTTTAAATAAAACTGTTAGCAGTTCACAACTTTGTTTAAAGAACAATGGCTTGGAACATAGGCCTGTGTTCCCAAGACCCAGAGGACAGTGACCAAGGCAGAGAAGAACCCAGTACAGATCCGGCTGACCAAGGCCTGCTTTGCATGCCCAGGAATCTAAAAGTTAAGCTCAAGAGCCTTTTCCTGTTTTGCAGGAGAAGCAGTGAATTTGACCCCATTGCTTTGGTGATTTGCACTGATGTTCTCAGCTTGTTAGCTTTCATCAAGAAAACTTTCATCAAAAGAAACTCAGAAAAGCAGGGATGAAAACAGTCACCCCTGTTATTTTCCCTTACCCCCAAAACTGGCTGAGACTCACCATTTATAGCTTAGCTAGCTCAATATCTAGCTATTGCCATCCTTGTTTCTTCACTTCCATGTTTTTTTACCTCTATAGTTTATTCTCCCTGTAACAGCCAAAACCTCACCTATGCTTTAACTGTAATCTTTCTGTAAAAGTATCTGCCTTTATTTAACTTTCTGCTCATGGCATGATTTATGTATATAAGAGTCTTCATTTACAGATTGTTTCTTTTACTATACTTAGGTGTAGCTATTGTTCTCTTGGCCTAGTCTCGGAAAGGGTGTTCACAAGTAAGCATTGTTTAAGTCTCATACACTTTCCTCTAACAGCATACAAACATTTATGCCTATATAGATTTTTCTGGCCTATTGACAAGGCTGATTTAGTAGATAATGTATTCTCCTGCCAGAGCTTAAAGTTGAAATAACCTATAATACTGATTTGGGAGTGGCAACATTTGGTTCATAAGTACTCAGGAAAAACATGAGAAATAGGAATTTAGACTAGTAATATCTTTTTAGACACATGTTCTCACAACTCGGTTTAGCTCCCTGGAAGGCATTTCTTTTGGATCGACTACAATTCATATCTAACAGTTTCATAGCTTACAAGTAAGACTATTATTAAAATGTTAACTAATTCTGTGGCAAAAGGGACTTCCAGGAAGGTTCAGTAATCATTGAACAGGTTGGTTAAAGGGCTGTAAGATTAACCGAAAACATAGCACTTCTCATGTACCCTTTAAGCAGAATTGACAAAGTATTTCCTAGAGATTAATGGCAGTCTGAGTTAATAGGCTGAGGGAAGGTCATTAATCCTTACACAAAGGTAGTCTGGAAAGTAGAAATGAAAAACAACTGGTAGGTCAAGCTGATGCAATCCCAGGAGACATTTCAGAAGACCAGTTCCCTTTTCAGAAGCCCATGCTTATTACTGTTGTCACTCTCCTTCTCCACACGGCATGCTTCATACTCAGGCTGTTAACCTCCTGGGGTGCAAGTAGTTTTTTGAAAGCAGCTTATAAGTTCTCCTTTTATCAAACAAAATTTTTTTTTTAATCAACGAGCTTTCTTTTCTCACTTCAAACTTAGAAACATTATCTTGGAAGTCATTCAAATCACGTAGCTTCTCACCATCAGACAGTATGGACAGAAAGTTGTGCCTGGGAGTCTAGAAGTCAAGGCAGTCAGATTATACCTCCTAGGGGTTTCAATTAGATAAAATATCCATATGTGCTGTGTATAGCATATGGAGAAAATATGAAATTACTGTCAATAGTAGACTAGGATTGATGGAACAATCAGATACAGATACCACATAGTAAATCAGAAGAGGTTGACTTATCAAATGGACACAGCAACAAGTCAGTACAGTCAGGTTACCATTATAAGCAGAGGTGCAAGCTTCCAGCTGTGGAATACTCTCCAGGGATTTACGCTTGCAGATGATCATGTCAGACTGAAAGCTCGGTCCTCTTCCAGGCCAGCCTAGGCATGACTGATTCTACATGTAACCTAATCTGGATCTGTTCCAAGGACCCCCCTGCCCCCATCTAGCCAGATTTATTAATCTCAGGATTATGCAAGATATATTTTGGCCTCAGGGGCAAGAAGGACTCCAGCAGAAATGGGGGTAATGGTGGCAGATGATCTGGAGCCACCCATCTGGAACCTACACCAAGAAACCCCACTTTGACTCTTTACCCAAAGAAAGGTTGAGAGCTGGAGAATGATTTCTTAGTTGAAAAAGATCTGCCTTCATGTATGGGCATCATTTTCTCTAACTGTGTGTCCCTGGTAAGGGCTGTAGGATCCAGAAGCATGTGCATGCTTACCTGGCCTAAGGCATGTTGCTCACCTTCCTGCTGTAAATGTAAGCTTCTTTTTGAATGCTTTGGATGAGTTATACCCCATCTGATTCACTCAAATGGTTTCTGACTGGTGGTTGTACTACTCCTAACCTAATGCTCTGATCCCTGTAGTATGTTTTCATACGTCTGGAAAATTTAAGATGCCAGAAGTTATATTGCTGCTTTTTAAAAATATGCAGAAAGTTAATGAGATAACAGAAGTATGCTAAGGGAAACTCTGAGAAAAATGTTTTCTGGTCAGCAGATGAAGGGAGCCCCACTACAGTGGTGACTGGCATTTTGCCACCAGTGTGTATCTGATCTAAGTCTCAAAGAATAAATACTTGTGGATTTTGTTACACAGCCAAGAGATATAAATTTGGAGCTACCAGTTCAAAATGCTTAGTGCTGCAGGTACAGGTGAAAATCTTTATATTCTTCCATACAGTTAAAAAAAATAATCCTTGTTTTATATACAGATTAATTCCACTAGACCTAGCTGGACCTTTTGAGTTTCTTGACAACTGAAATTGCCTTTTAGAGAGGAACTATCCAGACGTAGATGGGAATATAATAGAATTCTGTGCTGAAGAAACTAGGTTATTTAGGTCATGATTGCAGTTTTATGATGCCATCTGGGAAAATGACAAAGTACATGTGGGTTTTAAGTAAACTAAAGTTTTTCTCCCTTCAGTGAGCATTATAGCCTCTTTTGACACTTTGTTGGTAGAATTTCTGAACACTTTGTTTACTTTGAGAGTGGTGAATCCACGGGTGTGTCATGATTTGGATTGGAGCTTTTCTTCCGCACATTTGGCAGGTATTTAATGCATTAGTACAGTCTTTCTGAAACTGACCTAACCACTTAACGATAGGCTAGTAAAACTTGCAGTCTTGTGAGTATAAATGCTGTCTTTTTTAAATTAGGAAAGAACAAATAAAACCCTGTTGGAAATTCCTTGTTTTAAAAGGAGTAATTTAATGCTCTACTGTTAACATTCTCCCAAGGTACTATTACATAAATAACTACTGCGAGACAGGAAGAGTCATTTCCCATTCTGGAATAATTTGCACGTTTAGGAATTTCATTGTCTCCTCAGAATCCTCTGGACTGTGAGGCCAGAAATTAACACTTTTTTGATTATGGAACCTTCATTACATGATTTAAATGTTATGGTAGAAGATAGCAAGAGAATTTTAAAATAAAATAAAAAATTACTTGCTTAGGGCCAGAGAACCTCAGGGAAGGGAAAAGGACATTTCTACCTTTTTAACATCGGTCAAGAAAATTTCTGGTTTACATTAATAATCAATTTTCTGGGATTTTTCTTAATTCCAAAATCATGAAATGAGGCATTTTAAATTCATACCTGTCCATGGATGTGTAGTCTAGAGCATTGGTTCTTAACTTAGGGGCCCAAAGAAAATACATGATTCAAATGCCAGTTCCTTTTATTTCTAGATGACGTTTCTAGCCCATGGCTTCTTAATTTGGTCCAGGGAATCCAAAGTTTTGTGTTTGTGTGCAATCTAAGTAGGTCTTACAGCATTTTTCAGCCTGAACTGACCACATTGTCAAGACTGATTTTTTTTTTTATAGACCCAGTATATAGCACCATGGTGGGAGTTTTCTATATTAATGATAATGATAATAACGGCCTCTCATTATTGACCACTTATGTGCCACTAACTGTGCTTATTACTTATCAAGGCAGGTACAATTCTTATCTGCATTTTATGGCTGAGGAAACAGGAGGCTTTAGAGGGTAACTTGTTGAGGAACACACAGAAATGGAATTAGAAGCCAGTTATGCCATCTGGAAAAATCTATGCCCTTAGGCATTAAACGCATTGTGGTACATTCTGGTTTTGACTCTGATTTTGTTTGATATTCACGTATTCAATTCAAACAGTCCTCACTGTATTCTAGTGGTTGGACATTGCTCTGTATCTAGATGCTACTGTGTTACAATTCCGAGATCAGCATTGGATTACAGGACCCAGGACAGTGTCTGGCACTCGTTTGTTTGTTACATAACTAAGTAAGCAAATGAACAAATGTATGCCTCTTCCAAACATGGCTTGGGTCTTCTTTTGTGATACACCTCATGCTCAGCACAGTGTGTGGTTGTGGTGGCTGTTGTTTTTGACAAATAGTATGCTTGCTATAATGTCTATCCGAATACTAAAATCAGATCATATTCCCTTGTAACTGTATATCTGTCAGAAGCCAGCAGCTTCTGACCAGTTTCGCAACATGACATTTGGAAGGCAGGTACTTGGAGTTTATTGCGTAGTTTTTGGTCCCATGGCTTTTTCAATGCAGTTTGACAGTCAGTATTATACAAGAACAGAGTTGAGTTTTCTGGGTTCTACAGGATGATCATTTTAACTGTCTCTTAGAGAAAAAAAAACAAAACAAAAACACCTATTTCTCCACCACTAACTTTCTCAGGCCTCAATTCTTCATCTGTAAATCAAGATGGTTGGACTCTATTAGTCATTTTGAAGGGTTCTTTTCTTTTACGTGTTTCAATAACCTAAAAATTTTTTTTCAATGAAAATCTACAAGAATTCCATCCAACACTAAAGCAGAATACGCTGGTCGAAGTGGGATTCTCTCAATATATAGAGCCACACAATAAGGTAATGTTTTAAAATTTGAACTACTAACTGCACCTGCTTAGAATCTAAAACTGAAGTGGAAAACATAAGGCTTAACCCCACATGCTCCCTGACCAAATGCAAAGGTTCTTAAAATAGCTTCGTTTAGAGATGTTAGTAGCAGCTGAAACAAGGAGCTGGTGTCCCTAGTCACAACCTGTCAGTTTAATATCATGGCTCAGAAGCAGCTGCCTCTGTATTTTTTTTTGTTTCAGGGCCAGGAACAGCAACTCTAAGGAGAAGCACAGAAGCAGCTTTATCTAGTTTGCTATCCTCCCCTGAATTCCAGTTTTCTAGTCAAGTGATTGTCCCTAGATCCATCATGAAGATACATGTCATCCATTTCAAGCCACAGATAGAGAAAAAAGTATCTAAAAGCCTCCAAGGAATTACAACAAACTTTAAATACATGTACAGGAAGTTCCAGGAAGAATGTAAAAAAAAAGAAAGAAAGTCGTGTATTTGCTTGGTCATAGCTAATAATAGTACTAGCTATGTGGCTTAACTCTCAAAATCCATCAGAAAAACCTTCTGTGTTCACTGCTCTGCTCAGCTCTGTATAATTCTCCATTACCTGTGCTTACCATTTTTCCATGTAGAGTATTTTTTCTTGTGAGTTTTTCCTCTTACCCATGATAAACTGCTTCTTCAAACAGCCTACTTATGCTTGCACCAGAAGCAGGATCTGGACTGGGTGGACAATGGTCTGATCTGATGTGACAGTGTTTTATGTTGCTAGGCTGGTGGCACTAACCAGCAGTGTAAAATTCCATGTGCATTTTGCATGTAGGTGGATATACTAATATACTATACTGTTCCTGTCCTAAACAGTCACAAACTTTTTAAAATCTTATCACTCAGAATAATTTTTTATTTGATTACAATAATATTAGGAGTCAGTTCAGAGCTTTACAGCCCAGTTTGCCATATTCTACTTCATCATTCCACCCAAAAGAAGAAGAAAAGGTAGCAGCTTATATCTCTTTAAGCAACTAAACTGATTTTTGAAGGGCCAGAAGGAAAAACTCTAGGGTAAGGACCTAGAAGGGCAATGGAGGCAGGAAGAGGGTGGTGGAGGGAGGCATGAAACGTTCCTCTATCTGCATGGTTTCCTGTTTGCTAATACCACTTTCAAACAATAGGTCAGGGCTGTGAGTACTCATGTCGAAAACACAGAATTTTTCTAGTCCTTTATTTAAGAGATTACCCCATGAGGCTGTGCATTAGAGAAAACATTAGCTGGGCTAGTCCCTTAAATAGTTTATCCATCTGCTGAACAGGGAACGGTAATACCTGCCTTTCCTACAACATAGGGTCAAGTGAGTAACTGATAATGTGAGTTTCATACACAGTATAAAACACCTTGTAGGTATAAAATGACGTTGTAATAAAAGTCTCCTCGACCAAGATGAGAAGCACAATAGGCCTGCTTTTTCACTGTGGGCCCCAGTGATTGACCGTCAGATTAAACAGAAAATCTTGCACTACTGTCAGATTTGAACCCTAGACTTCTAAGAGGCTATAATACAAATTTTCTTCTGTCTTCTTTAGAATTCCTGTCTGACCCAATTCTGAAGAAGCAGATGGTATTAGTATGTGAGTTTTTTGTCTAACATCTATAGCTTGCACTGAAATGTCAACATCCCTCAAAGAAGGCTCAAGTATTTACACTCAAATGTGTTTTCCAATTCAATTATTTGATGCTGAGATGGTATCTAAAATTGTCTCCATATCTATGTTGAACAACATGCACAATATACAGATTCAGATCACTAGTAATCAGACTCTCTATGCAGATTCCTACACTCAGGGCATCTGGAGACCATGTTTGCCTCATTCACTGTTATAGTCCCAGTAATCAGAACAGAGTAGGCATTCTAAATAGTTGATGAATGAATGAACAAATGAGCAAACAAACTAAGCTATTACTATAAAAGTGTTCCCCTAATATAACTAAACAAACTTATTGTGTGTTGCTGGTAGGCACTAGTTCTACCCTAAGGAAAATAAAAGCTACTAGCACTTTTTCCTTAAATGTTTTTTAAAGTAACATATTAGAAAGGTGAAGCGGGTATTATTACATTGGTAATGAAAATTTTGCTTTAGGTTAGGACATAGAATAATACGGTCTGTAATCGGAAGAAAAGAAGATAGAGCCCCTTACTTTTAGGTTTGTTGCATCCTTGGACCTGCCTAACTCTTGGCAAGTTGCAATGGCAGTCTCCTACAATAATGCTCTATTAAAGGCACCATCATTTTGATGGCACAATAAAATATCTTCATCTCCATTGCCAGCGCCACTACCTAAGACCAAGTCTTGACTAAATTTATTACTTAAATTTATTGCTAATTTATTGCTTAAATAAAGTTTAAGCAAAAAAGGCAATTACACATGAACTTTAATAGAAGGTAAACTCTAAAATAAATTGTCACTCACTTTTAAATAATGCATGCTTTTCTTTGCTGCAGAACTTTTACAGAGTATCTTTGTATGGGTTAGTATAAGAACCCAAACCCCACACTGCTTTGGGAAATTACTTAGAAATTTCTCATTAGAGTAGACCTTAATTACCCAGGTGGAAAGAGCCCATGAATATTATTGCTGCCTTTAGAAATTTTTATTAACAAACAGCTCTTACAGTATTTATGCTGATTTTTAATTAAGCATAATGAGAGTTTCATAATAGTGTCAACTGATAAACATAGAGAAATATTTACTTGGAATATTTGGCTTTGGGAGATAGCAGATTGATAAATCAGAAAATGTCATCACAGGAAAAACATGTTTAACTGTAGCTAAAGGAACATTGCCGTAATTTCAATGCATTCTCTAGTATTAACTACACCATGTTCTCCTTTATACAAATCTAATACACATGTGGAATATGGTAGTGTAAACAGTGTATGTGTTGCACCTCTTCTATTCCTTCCTGAGATGTGAACAGATAATGAATAAAGAAAGAGATGTAATCATTAATTGGTATGGAAAGAAAAAAGAATAACTGAATATGTCACAACCATTTTAACTGAACACATACCCCTCTTCAATGGAGGTCCTATATACACAACTGTGCAGCCACCCTAAACATTGAATAATCCTCCCATTGAGGAGTACAGTGAGCAGAATTTTCTGTGATATCATTTGGCAGCAGCCTAGCATCATTTCCCATTTGTATCCAGATGTGATGTGCCCATGGATATCCAGTCATCTTCTGTGGGGTGTTACAAAACAAGTTCTTGATAGGTGTCTCCCAAGACTTCTCAAAAACCTTACCTCAGAAACCTGCTTCTGTTCTCTGGCTCTCATTCATTAAATCTTAACATCAACAGAAGGTAAACAAACAAAAGAAAAAAGATACAATCTAGTTGCCATTTGAAGATGTTAGTTTCTTCCACTAATCTTTCCATGAAAAGAGAATTCTTCCTCTGCAATTTAACCTATTCAGTATACTTCTCCATTTTCAACACATTGTGATGATTTTGACATGGCATATTGAACATTCACATCAGCTTACAAAATCAAGCTACTAAGAAGGAAAGCATTTATCCAAACATACTTTTTCTTTAATCTTTGACTATTCATCTTACTCTTAACAGAATAACAATTTAAAGTTTCATTTTGGCTTTCTTTCATGTGTATCACTTTAAGTTTAGTAAGTAAACTTACCTACTGTCAGGATAGTTCCTCTATTTTGCAAGCAACTCTTAGTCATTTTAGCCTAAAAGTCATCATCTGTCAAGAGCTCTTAATCACACTACATTCCCTTGCATAATATTCACAAGATCCTACTTCTGGAGAGTGGTGTTGGCCACTCCTAGCTGTTGAATAACACAGAAACATCCCATCTTCTCAGCAAGGATGAGGACACTTAGCTTACCGTGCAGGTACCTTTGCTGATCACGCCTGGTAATTCCTTCTTCTCATCCCCGCCAAAATCCAACAGTGGAACCCAGGACCAACAACAGCGTTTTCTTCTTCTCTTTTTGGACACCCTCTCAGTTTTTGTTTTGTAGGCTTGAAAGCCACCGAGAGTTTGCACCCAGGGGCCAGTGATAGCTCTGCAAAGGAGAGGCAGTGGAGAGCCCAACAACAAGTGGGCCCAAACACTAAATATTGCCCTCTTTCCTCTCCGGGCAGTGTCCTTCATGCTCTGAAGACAGGCAGCCTTACCAAAACCCTTACCCCACAGCTTGCCAGTCTCTGTGGAAGAAAGGGTCTAACTGGACTGGGCTGCAGGATGAGGTGACCCAAAAGCCAGGAACCATCTGCCCAGAGCAGACAAGTAGAGGCACGCACAGGCTCCGTGAGCACGTCTGTGTGTGTGCATGTGTCTGTGTGTGTGTGTGTGTTTGCATGTCTGTGCCCAGCAGCTGCTCTCCAGATTAGAAGACACCACTCTTTGGCCAGCAACTCTGAAACACCCTCTTGGGTAATTTTAAATTCATGTGCACATCTTGGCTAAGAGTAGAAACTTCCCAGGCACAACCTGGGTCCCTTTCTTTGCTGTGTTGCTACCCCAGATATACTGTGAACCACAGACAGCAGTGCTAGCACCTGAGGAACAGATGCCCAGATGGACATTAAATTGCACCTCATTTTGTACCCTGCAGCCACGAATCGATGGAAGCCTTGTTTGAGATTTAAGTAACAAGGGCATGACCCCTTCTTGGACACTCATAACTCAAGGCACTGTAAACATTCGCTATTATTAACACTGTGTTGGACTCAAACTGGAATGCCTGCCTGTTCCATTTAGTGTCACAGGAGACATGAGGGCAAAGTGCTGAGGAAACTCTAGAGCAACATCAGAATGCATGGTGGTATGTTTATCATTTATTATTATTATTTGACATTTTGTTTTATATTATTCAAGTGTTAAGAAAAACTTCATGCTTTGGATTGCTAAAATTTGAAGCATCTAATTTTCTTTAAGTAGCATCACTTGTTCAGATTGAGGGGTTGGAGAGAAGGGAGGAGTTTGTTCATTTATTCAACAAATGTCTATTTCGGCATCCATTATGTATCAGATTATCTACCAGACATGCCTACCACCTGCCCAGTGCTCAAGTCATGCATTATCTAATTTAATACTCACAGCATCCCTTTAAATTAGTCCTACTCCTGGTGATCAAATGAGAAAACCAAAGATCAGAATAATTTCATAACTTCCTAGGGTCTCACAGATGATAGATAGAAGACTGAGGATTCAAAATTGAATCTGAGTTACTCCAGAGCCCATGCTCTTTATTTTTAATTTTTAACATCAAAATAATTTCAGACTTATAGAAAAGATACGAGAATAACAAAGAATTTCTATATGCTCTTCACTCAGGTTCTCCAATGTTAATCATTTTACCACTGGTTGTATTCTCTGTCTTTCTATCTCTCTCTCTCTCTCTCTCTCTCTGTCTCTCTCTCTCTCTGTCTATTTCTCTCTCTCCCTCTCTCTCTCTCATCCTCCTTTCTATCCCTGTGAGTTTATTTTGGTGTGTGCATATATTTTTCTGAATTAATTTATATTATATACTTTAGTGTGATTATCTTAAAAATATAAGTATACTCTTCTACATAACCACAGTATAACAATTACATTCAGTAAATCAACTTTACTTTCTAATCCATAGATCCCATTCAGCTTTTCACCAAATGTCTCAATAATATCCTTTATAGAAAAAAAAATGTTTTTTTCTTTTGGCCCACGATTATGTGTTGCATTTAGTTGTCTTGTCTCTACTTTCCTTCAATCTTGAACAGTTCTGTAGTTTTCCTTTTTTGTGTGTGACTTCACATTTTTGAAGAGTACATTTTGTAGAATGTTCCTCAGTTTAGATTTGTGTGATGTTTCCTCATTGTAAGATGGACATTGTGTATTTTTGTGGCAGGAATACTACAGAAACAATGCTGTATTCTTCTTAATCATATCAGGAGTCACATAAATAGAGTTAGTCTTGTAATCAAACCCACTTGCTTAAGGTGATATCTATTAGATTTAGTCACTGTAAAATTATAGTTTTTCCTTTTGCAGTTAATAAATATTTTGTGGGGAGATACTTGGAGACTAGGTAAACATACTGCTCTTAAATAAACTTTCTTAGTGTGAAGAAGAACATTCCCTTCTCCTCGCTTATTTTTTTGTTTCTATCAACATGAGCTCATAAATTGCTGTTTTATTGAATGAGTTATAACTCACTAATATCATTATTTCTTTTAATGCTCAAATGATCTCAGATGTGGCCCTCATGTTTTTCTGAGTACTTTCTTACCTTCTGGTAATAAAATGTTCCATAAGCATGTTGTACGTTCTCTGCCCAATTCTGGAATTAGCCATATCTTCAAGAAGACCTCCATCCATTATGGAAAATGGTATTTAGAAACCAAGATCTGGGGATTGTGTGAGCTCATTGCTTCCAGGCCCTTTCAGGTAATAGGCTAGGAAACACAGACACACACACACACACACCTATATCTATTGCTCTATTTATATTAAAGACTATGAGATCACACTGATAGCTCTATTTCCAATCTAACACCATAGAGGCAATCTAGCTTTTAACCCTTTCCATACTTGTAACTCCCTTCCCCAACAGTGAGAATAAGGTGGTTTCTGTTATCTGTTATCCTCAGACTACTTATATATTTGCTCATTGCCCCTGTGGGTAAGGGCCCCTTTGGCCCTTAGTCTTTTTGGCCCCATCATCCCTGATTTCTCAAGGAAAAGGAAAGGAAGTAGTCAAAATTTTTTAAATAAAAAAGAAAAGGAAATGATGAGAGTAAGAGTTTCATGTTCTTTCTATACCATAAAGTATCTGTGTCTTCATGGCAAGGTAGGTATTCGAAATCATCATGCAATCTCTGTGAAGGCGTAAAGATGTCATGGAAACAAAAGTTTATAAAGACTGAGGGAAGAGTTCAATTATTTATTCACATAAATAAATAATTGCCATGTGTCAGGCACACTGAAAGATAGACATAGCCCTTGCCCATGTGAACCTATAATCTAGTGGATTATTTTTATTATAGTTGCTATTTATTATGTTACACTTTGGCAACACTACATTAAGTACATTAAGCACTTTATTTATGTTATTTGATTTTAATTCAGACAGAAACCCTATGGGAGAAATAGTCTTTTTTTCCAACTTTACAAAAAACAGAACAGAGGTTTTGAAAGATTAAGTAATCCTTCCAACATCACTGAGCTAATTAGTAAGAGACTAGGATCTGCATTCAGTTTAGTCTGACTTCTAAACACTAGGGCTCTAGACACTAGGGCTATGTGAGAAAAAAATAAGGTGGAATTATTCATCATGGTGGCATCCAGAAGGAATCATGATTTATGAAATCTTGAATGCAAACTCTCCTATAGAACTGTGCTATCCAGTACATTAACTGCTAACCACATATGGTTATTAAGAGCCTAAAGTGTGGCTAATTCAAATGGATATATGCTGTAATCATGAAATACACAGCAGATCTCAAAGACATTAGAAAACAACTAATGTAAAATATCTCAGTAATAATTTGTATATTCATTGCAGGTTGAAATGATAACACTTTGGATATATTGGGTAAAACAGATACACTATTTTTTTTTTTTTTTACCTTCACAATAGCCAAAAGGTGGAAACAACCCAAATGTCCATCAACGGATAAACTGCAGTATATATATATATACACAATGGAGTATTAGGCTTAAAGAAGATTGAAATTCTGATACATCCTACAATAGGGATGAACCATGAAGACATGTTAAGTGAAATAAATTAGGCACAAAATGACAGACACTGTTATGATTCCACTTATATAAAGTACCCAGAATTGTCGAATTCATAGAAGTAGAAAGTAGAATAGGGTTATCAACAGCTGGTGGGAAGGAATGATGGGGAGAATAGTTTAATGGATATAGAATTTCATTTGAGGATGATGGGAAAGTTCTGGAAATAGATAGTAGTGATGGTTGCATACCAGTGTAGTTGTACTTTATTTCACTGAATTGCACACATGAAAAGGGTTAAAATGGTAATATGTTCTGTATATTTACTATGATTTTTAAAAATTGGTTTTACCATTTCTAGAAAATTTAACCTAACATACACGGCTTATATCTCTATTAGATAGCATTGCTATAGTATTGTATTATTAATACAGAAAAATTAGTTATTTCTTAAACTCTTCCCTTTTCACATGGCATATTTAAGAGCTTTTGAGATATTAAATGATCCTAAATTAGACTTTTCATCTCTGATCAGTCAGCTTTGAAAGAGTTACAGGACAGCTTTTCACTTACAGTTGTATTAGTGACATAGACTTTTGAAATGAACTTTATGAAACACTAGCCATTTGTTGTTTTAATAGTTCATTTTCCAGTTTCAGAGTATCCATGCGGCCTCTGTTCAAGCACTAACATAATTGTCTCAGCCTATGTAGATCCTAAAATACAATTATCTTAAAATTCCATCGCAGTTTAAGCTTCCTTGGGTCTATGGATTGATATTAGTTCATCAGTTAACTTTCAAAATTTGACCCCTAGGACAGATACTCTTTCCCCTGCCTGTGGCCTTTCTGTCACAGCATCTACCCAAAATGGGCATCTGTATGGGGAGGAAATGAGGGACTGTATTGGACTGACTTATAGGTATCATCCTATAGATAACTGAAAGAATTATGAGTCCATAAGCAGAACACATTCTCTAAAGATGTCTCAGTCCCACCCGCTCAAAGGCGACCAAGCAACCAAGCAAAGAAGGGAAAATCAAGAAAACATTCCTAATCTTTTGGTGGTTGTGTTGTTGCTGTTTTTTTGTTTGTTTGTTTTGTTTTGTTTTGTTTTGTTTTGTTTTGTTTTTTGTTGACTCTCTGAGCTTCAGTTTCCTCCTCTGTGAAGGTATTGCACTGAAAAAGATGTCTTAGTTCTATTTTAGTACTTATATTATGTGAGTCTGTGAATTAATAACTTTAAAATGATTCAGGAAAGCCTAATACTGTGCTTTTTGCTGCATTTTACAAACAGTTATTACTGCACATATCTGCAAGGTGGTGACAGATATATATATTGCTAATTCTAGAAAATATGAGGTATAAATTAATTTGTCTATTATTTTGTTTCTATGAATTATAAAGGAAAAGTGAATTCTTGTAGCAGAGCTAGATCACAGGACATAAGTTTCCCCAGGCATGCCTACTTTTTCTTGACTCACATCCCAAATCCCATCCTTCCCACTGTCGCCTCTGTATTCTGGGTGGATCATGTAATCCTCCATAGTGCTCCCAAGGCACTCAGAGTTTAACCACACTTTACCCTCAATCCCATGTTACTGCAATTGCCAAGCATACTTGTCTCTCCCCGACTAATGGGAAGTTCTTGGAGTGCAGAGTGCACCTTCCACCTTTGCAGTTGCAGCCTCTGGCACATAGTCAATACACAACACATCATAGAATTGATGCATCTTTAAATGGATGAAGCACCTGACCTCTTTAGCCAAGTGAACAAAAGATGACAGTAGCAGCCCTAGAGGAAAGCAACTTCAGAACAGCATCTCACTGAGCTAGAAGGTAAAAAAAAATAAGAAAATTACACATATTAAACCAGTTAGTCATTTTTCAATTCCAGGGTTGTAAACTTTTGTCCTAACAGACATTTTACTAACAGCAAAATTGACAGTTAGAATTTCACATATTATCCTGTTCTTAATGTTCCTTAAGAGTGGGATTATTTATATGTAAAAGTGAAAGGTCTGGATAATCTATAAAATAGAGAAATATCTCCAAGTTTACAGGTTTATTTAGGAACTGGTATAATGAGGGGAGCTTCTCTCTTCCTTTGATGCCTACCTATAGGCAGTGTTTAGGTATTAGACATTTTAGAGCATCATAGTTTTCTCAAGTGAAAATGATAATAAGAGGTTAACTTTTTTTAAAAATGAGGAAAACATATTCTTGACCTCTGAAAATTGTTGTTGCAAATAATCTGTACTCTCCAGTTTCCAGGGACTATCTCTTCATGTTCTTCAATAATGCCAAAATACCAGGTGACAGCTGTTTTAGCTCTAAGACATTCCTCGAGTGGCCTATTTTGATGTCATTATGTAATGCTCTTCTTTGGCATCGCTATCATCGTGCAGTAGCCTTGTTGATATTTATCACTGCATCGCTTTCTTCCTTGTGTGCCCATAGTACTTTTCCAAACAGGCACTGGTTCTCTGAAATGTAGAGAAAAAGAGAGGGAAGGGATAATTCTAGCAACATCTCAAATTGGACCAATGTCTTCTCCTTGGCTAAAAGGTTCCTTTTGAACAGGAAAATACACGAGTTAGAAGTCTTTTTCCCCTCCCAGCCTCCTTCTGTCTAAAAATGCTATTTCATTCTAATCCTGTTTTCTGTATTAATTGCACATCTTATAAAGAGGTATTACACCAACCATGCTAGGTGTGGCACCTAGCTCTGTGCTAGGTCTTCGTCCTTTAAAGACAAAATAAAATGTTGTCCCGTCTCTGTCACTCAGGAACTCATAGTCTAATAGGAGAGGGTATGAAATTCTCATTTTAATAGGCTAGGTGTTCTAACGTAGGGCTGAGTAACCTGTTTTCTGAGTCTTCCTGAGGTGGAGGTCAGGGAGGCCTCACGGGGTGGGGGTGGGGATGCACCTATTTGAACTGGACACCTTGGGCAAGGAGCAGTAGGTTTCTGGCAGGAAAAGAGTAAGAAGGAGGGCATCCTAGGCAGAGGACACAGAGTCAACCCAGGCACCCTGGCAGGAAAGCGTAGGATGGCTTCAGCCCTGGCAGCTGCCCCTGTGCCTCAAGGACAGGGCTATGGCATCCAGCTTTGTACTCATGAAAATTGTGTGGCTCAGCTTTAACTTTGATACTACTGCGTGCCCTGTATTTGACATAAAGCCTTAGATAAACCACTTCAGTCACAGCTTCCCCAAAGTGATCCCTGAATTCAAGCAAACTTTTTTTTTTTTTTTAATACTTTAAGTTCTGGGCTACATGTGCAGAACGTTCTGTTTTGTTACATAGGTATACACGTGTCATGGTGGTTAGATGCACCCATCAACCCATCACCTACATTAGGTATCTCTCCTAATGTAATCCCTCCCCTAGCCCCCCACCCCCAACAGGCCCCTGTGTGTGATGTTTCCCCCCCTATGTCCGTGTGTTCTCATTGTTCAACTTCCACTTATGAGTAAGAACATGTGGTGTTTGGTTTTCTGATCTTGTGATAGTTTGTTCCAGCTTCATCCATGTCCCTGCAAAGGACATGAACTCATCCTTTTTTATGGCTGCATAGTATTCTACTGTGTATATGTGCCACATTTTCTTAATCCAGTCTGTCATTGATGGACATTTGGGTTGGTTCCAAGTCTTTGCTATTGTGAATAGTGCCACAATAAACATATGTGTACATGTGATGCTATTGTGAATAGTGCCACATTAAACATACGTGTGCATGTGTCTTTATCATAGAATGATTTACAATCCTTTGGGTATATGCCCAGTAATGGGATTGCTGTGTCAAATGGTATTTCTAGTTCTAGATCCTTGAGGAATCACCACACTGTCTTCCACAATGGTTGAACTAATTTACACTCCCACCTCAATCAAACTTATCCTGGTGCTCTGAGGGGGCCCCTGGTGTCACCTCAATGCATGTTTGTTGATGAAGGATGCTGGGACCTCAGAGGCTGGCCTCATGGAGGGGCTAGAAATAGGTGAGGCTGCTCCCAGAAGCAGAACCAGTAGCATATGTTACAAGTGAGATATTTCAACACTGCAAGGAGAATCTCGGCAGGTGGCTGCAGCACAATTCCAGGTGTGCTACTTGGGTTGGGGCCTGATCCCAAGCAGCAGATAGGGAATGAGTAGCAAGAGATATGGAAAGATAAGAATTATGCAAGGAAGCAGAACCCCATGCAAATAAACTCGGTGCTGAGCGGAGCTATAGTCCTAACAGAGAAATTAAATGCATGGAGGAAACCAAGGGAAAAGTTTGGGCCTATCCCTTGAGCAAATCAGGAGGTGACTGGAGAAAGACTGCTGTTCATGCTTTGTACAGGTACGCAGGACCCACTGCAGGGCTTCTAGAGATCTTCCCTAGGCAGTAAGACAATTCTAGACCTCCCTTTCTCTTGTGGGTGGGCTCCTGGTAACCTACAAGATTTAGTTTTGCTGGCTGAAGAACCACACAGGACACAGTGTGAAGACTCTGGGTCTTCCATTTTAGCCACTGGGCATGGTTGGAAAAATAAGACTAGCACCCAGGGTACTTCTTAGTTTCCAGCAACTCCATGATTTGGCAGCCTAGGCCAGAGCCAAATGGCAAAGTGACAAGGGTATTCCCCCTTAGGCCAGCTTCACAACAGCTCCCCAGGAATATACTGTGCTATTCATTCTTAGTGTTCTGGTGCTTCACGTTAAGTTTCTTTATAATTTTTCTTGAGTTAAGGAACACCATGCCACATACATAATAGGAACTCTGCTCTCAACCACAAATAGCTTTAAATTAGAAGGACTAACCCCTCTCCCCCTTATTCAAAATGCATTGTGTGCCAACCCTAGTGTTTTAAAACAATCGTTTTGAAATGTTCTAATTGCAGCTATACATCAGCTCTCCATTCTCTCAGCTTCTCAAGTCCAGTCAGGGTGGTCCTGGTTAAAATGAATACATGAAAAACCTCTAATAGTAATCTGGATTTATGGTAGTACAATAGTATTTATGGTAGTAAAAACAAAATATAAAGATGCCCTTCTTTATAAAACATTTATTATTTGCAATTATATTCATTTCATTCATCTATTCAACAATTATTTATTACATGTCCACTATGTCCAGGCATATCTTGAATACTGGGGAAATGATATTTAAAAAGCAGATGTTATTCGTCCGTCCTATCTTGGAATGTAAAGTCTATGGGAAGGATCAAATAAAAACAAGGTAACAAATCAGATAATAAGTACATCTTGTAATAGTGCTGCAATAGAAAGGAAGAGAAAATCGTGGCAGAGAATTGGGGGAGGGAGTGAACCTCAGATGTCAGAGGAGACCTCTCTCTGAAGAGGCGCCATTTAACCTGAGATGGGAGTGATGTGAAGGAGCTAGAGGAGGAAGCATTCAGGTCTGAGAACAATAAGTGTGAAGGCTCTGGGGCAAGAAAGGAGTTTGCATGTTCTAGCACTCCAGGATGTCAGCATGGGTGGGGTATTGTGGGCCAAAGAGGAGGCAGTGGATTGAAGGAGGAAGTAGGGTCCTGGTTGGGGGAGCCCTGCGGGTGGTACTAGGGAGTATGGATGTTATTTTAAGTATAAAAGCAAACTGCTGTGGAGTTTTAACCTGGAAGGTTACATGATCCCATTTACCTTTGGGAAAGATCTTTTTGGCTCTCATGTGGAGAATGGAAGGGTCCAAGTGGTTGCTGGGGGTCTAAGTACTGCCTGAACAGGGTACTCCCAGGCTGTGCTCTGGGTGGTCCCAAGGATAGTGACCTGGGAATTCATGGACTGCAGGCAGCCTATCATTAATTTTCCTTCACACGGCTCTTTCTCTAAAGGCCAAAAGCATTTCTCTCTGCCTGATGGTTAACAGAAGAAAAAGTGTCAGAAATGCTGTCTTTCAGGTGGGCCAGTAAGGTAGGTCCTGGCCCTAACACTTTGTACGGATGTCCTAAACCTGCTATCATTTTCACTTTGCAGGTTGGTTAAATTTATGCCAACTTCCCAGTGTTCTTCACCTTTGTTCCTGGTACAAAGAAGGTATTCAGTAAATATTCATTACATTAATTTCACTTGGATTTCCAGTGGCCTGGGTAGAGAGGGAGAATTAAGAGATAGCACTAGGGTCCTCTTTACCTCCTATGTGGAGAGAATGTATTTGTCAGGTGGTTACCATGGCTCTTAAAGTATTAGTATTTTCAGTCTATGGCGGATACAGTTCAGAACTGAACAACATGACTCCGCTACAATAAAAGGTGCTGTGTACATACAAAAAGTTTTTTAAGAGTATCTGGTTAGAGTTTAATGTGGCTGAAAATATTGCTATTTTTTTCCTGTTTCAGTTACTTGAATGTGGTTAAAAGTGTGCTTTGGAGAGTTTCCAAAATAAAAATTCTGAGGTGAGAGATATTTCAACCCCAACAATAACTTGAAAATTGGAAGTTGGACTAGCAACCATTTCTTCAACTGTCTTAACTCTGTCACCAGCACAATGATGATTCAATTACATGTGAGAAGTCTAGTTTCTGACCATTTAACTGCACACTTCAGCTACAGGCATCAGTCTTTCCCTTCTTTTCTTTCACAGTGAGTAGATTTAGGGGCAGAAATGAGAATAATGAGAGAAAGCAAGAGGCTGGGGAGTACAGGCCTTTCCACTGGCCCCCAGGTCACAGCTGGTGACCCTGACCTTCTCAGCGCCTCATGTGATTAGGAGCCTGCAGCAAACCAGTCACAGGGTAGGTCCTGGTTCCCTCCCTGTCCTCACAGTCCTCACCACAAGCACCAATAGCCTTTCTTGAACATTAAGGACATCCTAGAAGAGGAAACACATCCCCAAATGGCAAAAGGCCACGTGGACCCATGTGAGAAGAAAGGGGACAGCACTCCTCAGCGAGGTAGTAGACACAAGGCTCTAGGGACAAGACCTGGCACTGTGTGCTGTCTAGCAGCAGCAGCAGCTACTGCTGCTGCTCTTTTTATGATTGATGTCAATGGTGTGTGAATTGATTAGATGTATATGCGTTCACATGTCAGGTGCTAACTCTCAGATCCCCCTGTTTTCACTCTGTACCTCATCCCCACCAGCCACTCCCGCACAATCCCTCAGGCACTGCTTGATGCTTCCCTTTAAGTAAGGGCTGTTTATTCTCTGTATTTCAGAGCTGCCCCGTTCACAGTACTTGCATTATTCCAATATCTCCATTTGGCAATTGCCATTTCTTCTTAGTGCCGCTCCAAATCTCTTTACTGGGAGAGGTCAGTCTTTGGAAGTGAAAGAAATATATAAATGCATCATTCTAGCCACACCATTTATTCCCTGGCTTCCTCCTCTTTCCCATAGGGAGGGTGGTTTTATTATCATGTTACTCTAATGCTTCTCATGACGGAACGTAACTCAATTTCTTCAGTCATCTTTTGCACTTCACTGAAGAGTCTGGGATCTCAGGTGCTTCGTTTTGTTGGAAAGGGAAGAGTAGGACACATCTGATCCCTCACTCAGAAAAGCAGGAAATAATCATTTTAGTTAGGGGCCTGGGAGACACATCTGTTTGCAAAAGGAAGGAGTTGCTGTTTCTCTGGCTGTCTGCTATCTTCCATCTATCCCTAGCCCACCCTTGGAAGTCATAGCTGAGCATCTCTCAGTGAAATAAATGTTGTAGTAGATCAGGTAATTAGCAGGCAGAATTATGTTTGAGCTGTAACCTAACTCTAATCGCTGACCTCAGAGAATTAATTTCATATGACATAACACCTTAGCTGTGTGCTGGCTTAAAAGTTTCCACTTGTCTCTCTCTTTTAGCTAGATTGCATTTTCTATTTCTGGGTTTGTCATGTTGATGAGTCAGGTGGCCCCAGAGTCTTCCTGTGGATGAAAGGGACATCCTGACTTGGACATATTTTCTACAGATGTAAATTACAAAAAGGAAAAACTCTGTGTCCTTTTTTTGGCATAAAAGTAAGGGAAACTGGAGGGTTTAGTGAGGAAAGTATAAACTAGCCAGTGTAAATAAACTCTAGCCCTAGGGCATGAATGCAGCAAGATGTACAACAGAGAAAATGGTACTCTGGAATAATGCTTTTCTATATTAAAAACAGCCATTATAAGGAACTTGTGGTATAATGGATCATGTTAATATTTGCCACCAAGTTAAAAAAATTTACAAAATAAGATATAACATCTGTCTGATGATCTATGTATTCCTGTGCCACAGTGAGTGGCTTTATCTCTTCCCCTGTAGTACATGTGGAAATTGTCACTCTACCCATATCCCTGAGTCCTAGAACAGTTCCTACAACTAGTGGGCTCACTGGGGTCTCACCTGCTTTGACTTCCGTAATGGAATTTGCTATATGAGTTCAGAGAGATAGTATGCTTTTCATGTTTTTTTAAAATTCACATAGTGAATTATCTTGTATACTGAAAAGACAGTTGAAAACCAAAACCACCTTTGAAGACCTAGTTTCGTTTAATAATCAAAGGAAGCTACTGTGCGTTATGCCAAGTTGTAATTATTATGAACCTAAAATAGTTGTACTTCTCTTAAGTAATTGATTGTTTTGTCATTGTCATTTTAGCTTATGCATACTATGAATAGTGACCAGGTTTCCTTTTTCACATGGGTTCCTGCAAATGTAGAATCAAATTTGTGCCCCATCAGTAGCAAATGTCTAGGCCATTATATCTTTATCAGAAGTCTTCGATTCATTTCAGGTCCAATTCTTATTTTTCTTTCATATTCACTCCCACTTTTAATTTATACAGTCTTCTTTTTTTTTTTTTTTTGTAACCTTGAAAGCTGCCTTAAATTTTTTTCTAGAATAAAATGATCTATAGTTAACTAAGAGCTAGATATTGAAAACATGAAAGAAGAAAGTTGGGCAGAGAGAGAACTAAGGAAGGAAAGCAGACAGGCAGGCAGCTATGCATGTCTCAGTCACTTAACCTTCCTAAGTCTCAGTTTCAAATCTGTAAATTGCTGACATCCAGCGTATTTGTGGGACTCACAGTCATTTTTAAATAATGAACATGAACACACTTTGTAGTAGAGCTCTGTGTAGCTTTGTTGTGATTATTTTAAAGCCATTTTCAATTGAGGCAATTCTCCATTGCCAAACCCTTGGCCTAATCCTCATTCATCTCTGTCCAGTAGAAAGCACTTCCCTAGGGAGCAGGGCCCAGGCTCTTCTGAGAGCTTTCCATGGGTCCAGCCAAGAACCCAAATCCTTACAGCACATAGAGACAATGTCATCTCTCCCACGATGGCTCTAAAACCTCTAAGCCTGACAGAGTTCTGTACCTTAGCTGTTCCCGGGCTAGGAAATCTAATTATCTAGCTGCAAAATAGCTAGCCAGCAAATCCTGTTTACCTCAGTATCTCAGTATCATCTAGGAGATTTGGTGAGGACATCTGCACAAAATTCCCCAGTCAGGGACCTTCCACCCCATATATAGTTCCCACTGGGATTTGGGGACCCCAAGAGCATCCCATCTCCCACTTAGAAACTTATGGGGCCATCATCTCACTGCTTACCTAATCCCACAATTAGAACTTCTTGACAAAGGAGTCTGTGGAATGGAGGGCGTGGAGACAGACCTTAGTGATCACTGTTCAGCTGCTGTTACTAGTGATCTTGTTAGAAATAGTTCTGCTTTCAGGTGAAGGGAAGCAGGAAGAAAGGCTGGTAAGTACAGCCAAATGATCCATTATTGTCAGTCTAGCTATCTTCTTAAAGTAGATTCTGATCAGGTAAAAGCCTCTCTTAGGTCCCATCAGTGCCATGATTAAAGCCAGACACCCCAGCAGGACAGGAGACAGCACATGAAGGAGGACAAGAATGAGAGTCTGCACTACTGTGTGAGAATGCTTGCTCTGCCTACACGACAGCCGAGGAACCTGGACCAGGCCCCGTGCCTTGTCAAGCCCGGGCTATGAAACCTGGAGATAATAATGAGGATTAAACTGTCCAGGCAAAGTGCTTAGCACAATGCCAGCCCTTCTCACATCTGTGACTTTGCACATGTTGTTCTGGAATGTTCTTTTCCTGGTCTGTGCACTGAACTTCTACCCTTCAACATCCTCTTGAGACTTGCCTCTTTCTTGCCTTTCCTAAAATACAGCAACAGATCCTCACCCAGATCTGTTGATCCTCAACAGATCCTCAACAGATCTACAGCAGAATGTAGAGTTCTATCCTTCTCTGCACATTTTATTAATTATCTTTGTCATAAGATTTATTATTAGATATTATTTTACTTCATTAAGACACCAAAAAAATTCAATTGATCTTAAAAATAAACTGATAACATATGGTAGAGAGATTGTTAATGTTTTTTGCAACTTTAAACACCATTAGAAATGTTATGCTGTGAAAGACAAGCCAATAGCTAAATGCATATTTTTAATTGAGTTAGAATTTACATTTATTGAGGTACTCACATCTTAAGTGTACTGTTCAATCAGTTTTGACCAAGACCTAGAACACTTTCATCACACCTAAAAGTTCCCTAAGATCCCTTCCCAATCAACCCCACCCCACCCCGCTACCCATACACACAGAAGCAACAGCTGATCTGATTTCTAACAGCATATGTTAATGTTGCCTACTCTAGAAGTTCCTATAAATGAAATCAGACAGAATGTACTTCATCCTATCTGCTCCTTTCACCCAGTAATGCTTTTGAGATTAATCCATGTTGTTGCATTTGTCAGCAGTCTAATCCTTTTATTACTCAGTAGCGTCTACTGTATGAATATGCCATTGTTTATCCATTCTGTCTTGTTGATAGGCATCGATCAGAATTTTTTTATTTTAACTTTTAAGTATCATAGAGTAAAATTGGCCTTTTTTTCTTTTGGCATACAACTATGAATTTTAATACATGTACAGATTTGTGTGGGTGCCACCACAATTAGTATGCAGACAGTCCCATGAAATAACTCCCTGGTGCTTCCCTTTATTGTACCCCCTACCACCCCTAGCCCCTACCTCACACCTGTTCTCCATCACTGTAGTATCACATTGCATTTTAATTGCTTATACACGTGTCTGTCTTTCCCGCTATATTGTCAGCTTCTCAGAGTAAGAACCACATCTTCTTCATCTTTCCTCCTCGGGGCTTAGCACAGTGCCTAGTACATAGTAGGTGCTCATTAGATTTTTGAGGGATAAATGAATGAATGTCCATGTGACCACATAATGAGTCCTTTAATAATTTCTAGTAGGGAAGGGGAAGAAGAAGGTTGAAGGAAACCAACATTACCTTTGCTCTTTTAAAGAAAAATTTAGGTTCTTTTTTCACAGCAATAATGATTTTATGATTTTAAGAAATTTTAAAGAGTGCTCTCTGGTAATTGCTACTTGAGAGGATATGTTAAGTCACACAAAATAGTAATCTCTCCGTAAAAGGAGTTCAGCAAATATTTATACTAAAATATTACTGCTGATTAAGTTTGGGCTTGAAAATTAAAAGGAAAATTTTAAACATGCTTCTTTGTCTATTACCTGTTTCTAACTATGTTCCAGAAGTCTAAAATTCTCCCCAGAGTCTTTAACATATTTTCAGCTATCCCTAGCTCTATAAGGATCCTTTACACTGTATTTAGAGAAACTGAATACTCACACTGTTACTTTTGACTGAGGTTTTGGTTTTCTTATTTTTTCCTAAACCAGTGTCATCTTTATCTAAAATTTGTTTTACTAAAGTCATTATTACTATAAGTGATACTTAGTTCTTATAGTGTCTTCCCTAGAGCATATTCAGTTCTTTTCAGCTTCAACTTTACTTTTCTTTTCTTCCTTTCAGTGTTTATGACTGTTTCCTTTTTCATTAATCACAATGCTGAAATGACTTGGTATATATTCTTCTTATCCTCTTAATTTCACCCACCAGGATATTATCTCTTAAAAACCGAGCCCTTTGCCAACTCCATGTCACATTTTCTTTAAGCAAATAAATTTTCTCCATATGCTTAGCATATACCCCAGAGCCCTATAGCCTATTTCCCCTTTTAAAACAGAAATGGGGAAACAGCTGTTCCATTCCTATAAAGTGTGTCCTGTTTTATAGATAACCCTGAACAGCTCTATTTTGATGTCTGCAATATTACTTGGTCCTTGAAATTGTGAGTTTCCTGGACCTGAATTTCCCTCTCACATTTGGGAAAGAAAAATTAATTCTACTGGATGTTTCAGTGCACTACGGAGGCCATGAAGTCTTCTCTAAAAGTTTGTTTTGGTAGCTACTGAAGGGCTCATTTCTTCCCTGTAGCACAGCAAACTTTTTAGCTGTAAACACTCATATTATGTGGCCATGTCATTGAGTGTTTTAGCAGAAGTTGATTATATATATCTGCTGGATTCTGTGCTGCCTCCAGAACATCCCAGGATGAAAGGACACATTGCCCTAAGGTAGCCCACAGCTCAGAAGGGAGGACAGATGCAATGTGATGAGTTTTCAAATACCTGAGCTGAAACCACCACCTAGAGTAGGAACCAGCAGACTATGGCATGTGGGCTGGCTGCGGGCTGGCTGCCTGTTTTTGTATGGCTTGTTTTGTTGTAATATAGCTATGCGTACTCCTTTACATATTCTCAATGGTTTACATATTATACAATGTGTAGCTGTGATAGAGATCATATGGCCCACAAGCTTAAAATATTTATCTGGTCCTTGAACTTAAAAAATTGCCATCTCCTAGCTTAGAAAAAGGACCATCAAGAAAGTGTATGGTTGGTCACCAAAGAATAGGATAGTGGAGGAAATCCTGGAGGATGACAGCATTTTAAGGGGTAGGTGAAAGACGAAAGTGCATGAAGTGATGGGTTGGGAACCAAATCACAGTGTTCCAGAAGACAAAGGAGGACAGAGTGTCAAAAAGTTGAGAGTTAACATCAGTACCAAATGCCCCAGGGTAATCAAGTGACATAATGGTTATGATGACCATTTTGTGAGAATTTACTTGTGTGCCAGACTGTGTGTTAAGTAACTTACATTCATTATATCAGGACTCCATGTAACAACCCTGTGAAGTAAGTACTATTATATAGTTTTATAGATGAGGAACTAAGGCACAAAAAAAGCAAGTAATTTTTCCAAGCTCACACAGCTCGTAAATGACAGAGGTAAGGTTCCAGTCTAGGCATCCTGATTCTAGGGAGCTTGTAATTGTAATCCCCATGCTGTAGTAATTTACAGTGGCATGACGGCAGTGGAAGATAGCTTCAAATGAGTGATAATGATGTCTACCACGGTCAATACACTATTCTGAGTGTTTCTCCCTATCTCATTTAATCCTCTCAACAACTTCACTTTATATTTTAGGAAACCAAAGCACACAAAGAGGAACTAACTTGCCCAAAGCCAGCTATTGAGTGGCAGAGGTGTGATGTGAACCAGGGCATTCTGGAAGGACACAGCTTGGTACCTGACTTAGCCTGACCTCCCTACCTACATCTCTACTGACCCCCATCCAGCCTCAGGCCTTTCCCAGTTCTCTTGGAGATTTTGGCCTAAATCTGGTTCTCGCTTCCTTTCTACTCCGTGCACCCCAATGTGATAGCCATTTAGGAAAATAAAAAAGAAGAAAGCTCAGTGTGTTTTTTAATAACATTAAGGTGTAGTAGCAGTAGAAAACTCATAGGCAGAGCAATGGAATTATACCATAGCATATGTATAATTTGTGTTTAGAAGTGTCATGACAAGAAAGTGAGGAAGAGAAGACTCATTTGGCAAGACATTGGGACAACTGATTATATATTTTAAAAGGTAACAGAGTTAGGGCCTCACGTTGTACTCAACAAAATCTATTCCATATGGATTTAAGTTACATGCTTTTTTTAAAGATTAAATTATTTTAAACACTAGATTATGTACTTTGAAATAGAGATAATTTTTCTAAGCATAACTGCAATGAGAAAATGATATATTTGATCTCATTATAATTTAAAACATCTGTAAATCAAAAGCAATTATAAAAATTAAAAGATTAGGCAACATTAAAAATTAATCTTGGCTGGGTATGGTGACTCACGCCTGTAATCACAGTGCTTTGGGAGGCCAAGGCAAATTGCTTGAGGCCAGGAGCTCAAGACCAGCCTGAGCAACAAAGCAAGACCCCATCTCTAAAAAAGTTTAAAAAATGAGCCAGACATAGTGGCATGTAGCTGTAATTCTGGCAACTCAAGAGGCTGAGGCAGGAGGATAACTTGAGCCCAGCAGTTCAAGGCTCTAGTGATCTATGATGGCACCATGGCATTGCAGCCTGGGCAACAGAATGAGAGCCTGTCTCTAAAAATGAATATATAAATAATTTGTTAAGATTAACCTTAAAATTAATAGAGCCATACAAGTTGATAAGGGAAACATTAAAACTTTCCTTGACAAATGAACAGTTAAGAACATTCTATGCATATAAGAAAATAAAAAGTAAAATATTTAGTCTCATCAAATGATTGCAAATTAGTAAAATGCTATATTATTTTTTACCTATTTACAATATTAGAAAGGTAATACTCAGTGTTTGCTGGGGTGTGATAAAACATACACAGTGTTATACAGTGTTGATGACTTATAAATTGACCCAAACGCTTGCAGAATAGAGTTTAGAAGTTGTTAAGACCTTTTAAAACATGTATACCTTTTACAATGCAATTTCTCTTCTGGAAATCTAAACAGAAATATATAAAATGTTACATATAATGATTTTATTATACTATATTTGCAAAGCCAAATTTTTGAAATAATCTAAATAATGATAGAAGAACAAAGAAATATATTGTAGACAAACCATGGTTTACTATACAGCCACTAAAAATGTTTTTCAAGACTAATGACATGGGGAAATACTCATAATATTAAAGGATAAAACATTTGTGTACGATACATAATTCCAGACATGTAAAGCTATGTGTATATATACATAGTCTTACTCATATACACACAGAGACAGACAAAAGTAAATACCAAAATTGGAATGCTGGATATCTTTTACAGTAGGACTGTCTTTTTATAGTGGCACCAAATTTTTTTTTTTTTTTTTTACTTTTCTGCATTTTCTAAAATCTCCACAATGAATATGTACCATTTTTATATGAAGGAAAAGGGTAAAAAAAGGTTTTTAAAAATTATGATGCTATCAAATTTGTAGTATGGCATTGATAAACCAAGTCTAATTTCATTCTCTCTTGTTTATTTACTCCATTAGACTTACATCTCAGCGTTATCTCACCCCATCATGTAAGACTTTAGGGTTGTGGTTCTCAAAGATCAATCCAAACACAAATCATTATATGAATATTTTTCGTATAGTTGGTAGTAAGTTGATAGACTAATTCCTTAAGCCCAGTTTATCAATAAGAAATTTGAAGGATGAAGCAATGAAGGACCTTGTCCTAAGCTATACCCAAAAACGCTGTAAGAAAAGGCTTTTTCCCTTGAGAAGCTGGGTGAGAAAATTAAGCATTCTGAAGCAGGGCCGGTGAGCATTATACCTACCTTGAATGATTTACATTAAGGGATACATGATGTATGAATAGTATAACAGGTAGCTGAAGTCTCTGTGAATGCCAAAGGGTACTCTTTCAGAAATACTGTGTTTTTCCATCGTATCACTTCTCTTCCTTGGGGTTCCACTCTATAACAAGGGTGGGTGGATAGCAGGTCTAGATGTAGCCTCATAGGCTTTTTTCTTATGAAATTTCTGTTCAGGGGAAATTATGTAACTCACATACCTACATGTGGGCCACATTCACCTATGTTTTTTTAATGTTACCCTGTTCCTCTGGACTTCAGCATTCCACCGCAGTCTGGAAATTTTGACGCATCCAGGGTATATAGCATTCTTAACAGAAGTTGGCCCGAACCAGAAGAGAATCATAAATCACAGCAGTATGATTTCATCAATCCACAATTAAGAAAACTGTGGCATAAAGTGGTTTGCTCAAGATCACAAAAATTAAAGCTAAAATTTAGGCCTCTCTATCACTGTTCTGGGAGCTGTTAACAGGTGTTCTGCAGTGAGGGGTTTGGGGATCAAATAAATTCGAGGATGGCCTCATCTCCATTTCCTTACTTGGACTGTAGTAATCCATATTAATATATTAAAGAATTTCTGCAATAAGACAGATAATATTAACAAAATAGATGAGATATAGGGAAAACAAGTATAAACCAGGACTAGCCAAGGCAAACCAGGATATATTTTCTCCCTAGCTAAAAGATAGGATGGGGTGGAAGGAGTGGTAGAGAGTTACTGACAGATATCTGAACTCAATTAGGTTTGGGTTTTCTTGGAGGAGGGAGGCTGCCTGCCACATGTAGATGAATGTTAGTTAAATAGAACATACATTATTATATGAAACTGGGCTCTACCCATAAAGCCGAGTGAATTCTAATAACCTGCTTAAAGACCAGTGCCACCAGCAAGCTACTTGATTTGCCTTCCAAGTTTGAGGGGCAATATTGTACAGAGCAGACTTTGAATCACTATTGTGTAGGCCCAAATCCTGGCTCTCTTTCTTATTAACATTGAGCAGGTGCCTCCATTTCTCCCTCTGTAAAACAGATTATAACGACAGTACCCGTCTCATAAGATTGATACGGGAATTACATGAGTTATTTACAAAGAGCATTTCGAACAGTGCCTTGTACAGAATAAGGGTTATATAAGAGCTGTTATCATTAGAATTGGTTTCTATTCCAAGAATGAATAATTTATATAGTAACGCTTCCAAATGTACAAGTATTCAGACCCAAAATGCCACCACCAGCATCCATGGCTCTATTCATTTAACTGTAAAAGTTGGGTAGAAAAGATTGAATTGAAATTGCTCATAGCTTGAAAACTGCCCCCAAATATATAAATGTTCAAACATTTCAAACAAACTAGAAAGGAAGAAGGATTGGGAGCTTTAATACTTGCCTGAAGTTCATGTCATGTCACCTAAGCCCCTGATGTGGACTGATGATTCCTGAGGAGCCTTTCCTCTGTGTGTGTGTGTGTGTGTCTCAGTGTTTAAGAGACAGGGTCTTGCTCTGTCACCCAGGCTGGAGTGCAGTGGCATCATCACAGCTCACTGTATCTTTGAACTCCTCAGCTCAAGTGATCCTCCTGCCTCAGCCTTCCAAGTTGTTGGGACTCAGATGCATACCACTGCACCTCACTTCCTGTGTGCATATTTAAAAATAAATGAATACAGCATTACTAACCTGGAACAGTCAAATTTTTAGAAAATAACCATTAAGTTCTGCTGACTTGTAGCTAGCAACAGAAATTTTGTAGCATTTAAGCATCCCATAAAAGCTGAGGCATTTTCTTTAGTTGTGTTTTTCAAATGATCTTTTTGTTCTTAGTACTTTGCCTTCCGTCAGAGTATCAGGACCCGTGAAGTAACTCCAGCTCAGTGTTTTACCATCCTAGTCCAAATTTTCTAGCTTTAAAGTTTTCTGTGGGTACAGGTGACATATTTTGTAAGCAAACTCTAGATCTGTTGCCTTAGGTAGGAAAATAGGAGCATTATTTTAATGTACATCAGGCTATAGCTGTTGCCACTAAAAATGGCAAAATGAAAGGAGAAAAAGGATCACCCACTCCTCTTTCCAGTTCAGAGTGACAAGAAAACTTCTGATAGAGAACCAAATCACAGGGGCTTATATCCAGAAGCATTTGTTCTGTCAAATCTTTTGGAGAGAAGACGAGATCTTAAGAAGCTTGAGAAATGGAGAAGATAGATCATGCCCAGTTTTTTGCCATATGTTAGACAGCAAAAAAGCAAAAAGAAAGAGATGATAACTGGAAAAAAACAAACAAAACTGGACTGACGCCAATAGAAAGCCTGATGAAGCACCACATGCCCACAGCTTTGAGCAGTCCTGTGTCCCGGCACCTGGACCCCAGGACCACAGGACTTGAAGAAGCCAGGAGGCTGAGGGCCGAACCTTCCTGAGCTCCTCCAAGCAGCTCCCTCGAAGCAACCGGATGCCCCGCAGTGGGCATGACAAGCCTGTCTTGGGTTTGCTGCTCCTCCTGCACTCTCCTTCAGTGAATTCCTCAATTTCATACAGGCCCTGCCCCATTTTCCTTTCCTAGTGAAAGTTGTAACTGCTTGCTACATTATCCCCTAAGACAGTCTTGTTTCTTGTTTCTGCCTTCAGAAGATCTTTATAGAGGGAAAACCTGAACTGAAGTTTAAAGGGTAGGGGTGAGATTTTGTTGGAAAAGGAAAGGAGACAAGGAGAGAGTGAGAACAGGCATTCTGAATAATTAGAGTAAATGAGAGATACACTTACAGGCCATATGATTATTTGATCATGTGGCCTAATTGACTATAAACCCTTCTTTTCTAGTCATAACATATCTGTAGTAATTATTTTGAAAAATGTGCAGAAGCCATAAAAGATTGACCTTTCATTGTGTAATACAGAGGTTACACAACCTCTGTGAGTATAGGTGGATTCAGAATTGAGAGCCTCTTCCTCCTTGGCTAGGCTGCTCACTGCCTCCACTGCCTTTTCCTCCTCTTCCCTTCCCTGTAATCTGTGTTGCTGGCACGGCCTCACGGCCTTCACAGAGTTCAGTCTCAGGGTCCTGTTCTTTGGATATGGGAATTGTGTTCTTTCTCAGTGATGCTGGTGGGAGTCTCTTAATGAGCTGGGAACATGGTTCTTGAAGAGTAGTTCCCAGCCCTGGCCAAATAAAACATTCTGGCTCCTAGGGATTGAGTAATTTTAGCAAAACACTTTAGACTGTTTAACTACAGCTGTGTATCCAGCATTACTTTTCAGTGTGTATAATGTAGCTTTCCCAGAGAACAGCTGATGACCTCTAGAAATGTAGAACTTCCCCCACAAAATGATACCAAACTAAATAAAATGGATTTTTAAAAATAGAGCCACAACATGATGATAAAAGGAACAGTTCTACAGGAAGTCATAACAATTCTAAACTTGCATGCGCCTAAGACAGCTATGAAATATGTAAATAAAAATTGGTAGAATTACTATAAAACATTGACAAGCTCAAAATGAGAGGGGCAGATGTTAATACACACCCCAATAATTGATAGATAAAAGAGATTAAAATTCATAAGCATCTAACTTTTTTTTTTTTTTTTTGAGACAGAGTCTTACTTTGTTGCCCAGGTTGGAGTGCAGTGGCATGATCTCAGCTCATTGCAAGCTCTGCCTCCTGGGTTCATGCCATTCTCCTGCCTCAGCCTCCCAAGTAGCTGGGACTACAGGTGCCTGCCACCACACTGTTGTTGTAGAGACAGGATTTCACCATGTTAGCCAGGATGGTCTCAATTTCCTGACCTCGTGTTCCGCTCGCCTCGGCCTTCCAAAGTCTTGGGATTACAGGCTGAGCCACCGTGCCCAGCCAGCATGTAACATTTTTTAAAACACAAGTTTATGATCATACATAGACATCTGTACCTAACAACTAGAAACTATATACTCAGAAACAAGCTACAGTAATCAAAACAGCATGGTACTGGTACAAACACAGACATATAGACCAATGGGACAGAACAGCGACCTCAGAAATACCACCACACATCTACAACCATCTGATCTTCGACAAACCTGACAAAAACAAGCAATGGGGAAATGATCTCCATAAATGGTGCTGGGAAAACTGGCTAGCCATATGCAGAAAACTGAAACTGGACCCCTTCCTTACAACTTATACAAAGATTTACTCAAGATAGATTAATGTCTTAAATGTAAAAACCAAAACCATAAACACCCTAGAAGAAAACCTAGGCAGTACCACTCAGGACACGGGCATGGGCAAAGACTTCATGATTAAAATTCCAAAAGCGATTCCAACACAAGCCAAAATTGACAAAATAGATCTAATTAAACTGAAGAGCTTATGCACAGCAAAAGAAACTATCATCAGAGAGAACAAACAACCTATAGATTGGGAGAAAAATTTTGCAATCTACCCATCTGACAAAGATCTAATATCTAGAATTTACAAGGAACTTAAACAAATTTACAAGAAAAAAACAACCCCATCAAAAAGTGGGCGAAGGATATGAACAGACACTTCTCAAGAGAAGACATTTATGTGACCAACAGACATATGAAAAAAAGCTCAACATCACTGATCATTAGAGAAATGCAAATCAAAACCACAATGAGATACCTTCTCCCGCCAGTCAGAATGGCAATTATTAAAAAGTCAAGAAACAACAGATGCTGGCAAGACTGTGGAGAAATAAAAACGCTTTTACACTGTTGGTGGGAATGTAAATTAGTTCAGCCATTGTGGGAGACAGTATGGAAATTCCTCAGGATCTAGAACCAGAAATACCATTTGACCCAGCAGTCCCATCACTGGGTATATACCCAAAGAAATACAAATCATTCTACTCTGAAGACGCATGCACACATGTTTATTGCAGCACTGTTTACAATAGCAAAGTCATGGAACCAACCCAAAAGCCCATCAATGATAGACTGCATGAAGAGAATGTGGTATATATATACCATGGAATACTATGCAGCCACAAAATGAATGAGATCATGTCCTTTGGAGGGACATGGATGAAGCTGGAAGCCACCATCCTCAGCAAACTAACCCAGAAACAGAAAACCAAACATCACATGTTCTCACTCATAAGTGGGAGCTGAACAATGAGAACACATGGACACAGGGAGGGGAACATCACACACCAAGGCCTGTTGTTGGGTGAGGGGTGAGGGGAGGGAATTTAGAGGATGGGTCAATAGGTGCAGCAAACCATCATGGCACATGTATACCTGTGTAACAAACCTGCACATTCTGCACATGGATCCTGGAACTTAAAGTAAAATAAAATAAAATGAAAAGTTTAAACTCTTAAAAAAAAAAAAAAAACCCTTGAAACATTTTTTAAATTGATTAAAAATCCAGCCAAGAGACCAGACACAGTGGCTCACACCTATAATCCCAGCACTTTGGGAGGCTGAAGTGAGTGGATCACCTGAGGTCAGGAGTCTGAGACCAGCCTGGTTAACATGGTGAAACCCCATCTCTACTAAAAATAAATACACACACACACACACACACACACACGTGTATATATACATATGTATTTATGCATACATATATGTGTGTATATATACACATATATAGGTATATACACACACACACACACATATTAGCCAGGCATGGTGGCGGGCACCTGTAATCCCAGCTACTCAGGAGGCTGAGGCAGGAGAATCGCTTGAACCCAGGAGCTGGAGGTTAGCTGAGATCGCGCCATTGCACTCCAGCCTGGGCGACAAGAGTGAAGCTCCATCTCAAAAAAAAAAAAAAAAAAAAAATCCAGCCAGGACAAGTTTCTATAAATAAAGTTCATCAGAACACTGCCATTTCCATTTTTATACACTGCCTAGGGCAGTGTATAACTAGAACAGCAGAGTTGAGTAGTTATCAATAATGTTCATATTACTCTGCAAACCCAACACCTACTTACCCTGTGTCCTTTACCTTAAAAGTATGCTGATCCCACTGGGTGCAGTTACACAACTGTATGCATAATCCATAGAACTGTTCAGTAAAAGTTATTTTTAGTATATGTAAAATATTCCTCAATAAACCTTACTTTAAAAAATAATGATTGAAGCTAACTTCCATTAATTTGTAACACTTGCCCAACATCACACAACTAATCATTGCTGAAGCTGAGATTTGAACCCCAGATATTGTAATCCAACAATCCATAATCCCCCACACTATCCTTGCTTCAAAAGAAGCTGCTTTCAGCTTCATGAAGCTTCCTTCTATTCCTCTATTGTTTTGCTAAGAGGTCTCTTTGATGCTTTTATTTTTAAATCACCTCCCAGAAGTCCCCCACTTCCAGTCTCTGGTCACTACTGATCCTTTTTCTTCCCCTACAGTTTTGCCCTTTCTAGAATGTTAAAATAAATAAAATCATGCATTATATAACTTCTTGGGCCTGGCTTCTTTTGCTTGGCATCATGCTGTTGAAATTCATCCATATTACGTTTTCTGTTCTTTTTCTTTCTTTCTTTTTTAGAAATGCAGTCTCACTATGTTGCCCAGGCTGGTCTTGAACTCGCAGCTTCAAGGGATTCTCCCACCTCAGCCTCCCTGAGCACTGGGATTATAGGCGTGAGCCACAACCCCTAACCTGTTGTTCTTTTCCTAACTATGAGAACTAATAAAGACAGAGGAGCAAGGTTGTTTGCCAGGACAGATGTAGGTTTTTCTGAGGCCTGAGCTTATGCAATGTCATGGGCCCTGTCTTAGAAAAAGAATGCAAAATTCCTGATACAAAATTAAGTATAAAAGAAAAGAAAAAAAAAAACAAAATTTAAAATTAGGTATGAAACAAGTTATTTTAAATAAGGAAAAAAAAAAAAACAATGGTGCCCCAACCACAGCAATTCTGAAAATTTGTATTTTACTCATCCTCATCAAATAAAGAAAAAACATACAGTTTCTTTTCAGTCATATACAGTGCACCATCTACTATATGTATCCTACAGGAGAGACGTTCAATTTCAAATAGGCAAAAATGAGAACCTAATTCTCTGCTTACAGTTTTATATTTTTTATGATTAGAAGAATCTTCCACTGACTAGTTTCAGGTTTCCTACATTCCAAACCTGGTTCCTCCTCCACTTCCCACGTGGTTCTAGGGACTGATGCTCAGATCTGGGGGCGGAGCAAGATGGCCGAATAGGAACAGCTCCAGTCTCCAACTCCCAGCGCGAGGGACTGATGCTCTAAGCACATCTGTGTCATAATCTACATCCTCTGGCCTTGCCCACTTTATGTCTGGTGAGTTAGCACAGGGTATCTAGTGCAGGAAGCCAGCACTAGAACAGCTAGCAATCATTTGATCATAGGCAAAAGTGATTGCAAACCACATAAAACTCCCATTAAATTCAAACTAAATGTATGTGCAACTAGCTTCCTCTAAATGGATCCCCAAAAATGCTCCCAGCCATCCAGCACTACTCCCTGGGAGATATGTGGCAGGAGAATTCTGAGTGGAAACGGACAACGGTCTTAAGATATTGTGGTGAAGACAGCGGTCTTAACATACTCTTGCACATTTTAAAGAACAATTGACTGTGTGATCCCATTGCCAGGGCCCCTCCCAGGGTCTTCAAGGGTTTATGCAAGCAAGTACCTAAAAACCTAAGGAAAATGATGGGAAACTGGATTTCAGATACTTACCAAAAAGAAGATGAAGGTAGGGATTGAGGGAAAGAGAAGATGTGCAGCCTTCTATTTTCATTTACTGTTGTTGCCAGGGGTTGAAAAAGGACAGTGTACTTGATGACTCCTCTTTTGGAATAACTTAACCAGTCCCATCTGGCAGTGTCTTTTTTTTAAGTAGACTCTTCAAGGAGTTGGGGAAGAGGCAATGCAGTCTTAGTGACTCCACTTAACTGGCTGAATCAACCACTGGGACTGAGTGGCACAGGCCCAGCTTAGCCTCCTCAAATCCCAGCAGTCCTGGAGGAACCTGAGTACTGGAGCCAACCTGGCTAGATTGGGTCCCCATACTTTTCTTTCAGTATTCTCTTAATGGAAATCACAGAACTAGCCTCCTTACTTCAGAAAAGCAGTTTTCTATTTTGGAATCAAAAAACAGCACAGACTAAGGAAACAACTACATTATCCAATTTACAGTGATATAAGATGATCTCATTTAAATGTTAAAAGGTATCAGATAAAGTAACTTTTTGGAACAAGAAGTAAATCAGATTTAGAGCATTTTATTAGCAAGGTATTTTAATCTTTCTCGTAGTTTTTGTTGCATAAGTGTCACATACCTTTAAAACTATGTTACAGTCAGCCCTCCATATCCACGAGCTCCACATATGTAGATTTCACCAACCACAGATCAAAATATTTGAAAAAAAAAAAGTGTCTTTACTGAGTATGTACAGACTTTTTTCTCTTGTCATTATTCCCTAAACAATACAGTATAGCAACTCTATACATAGCATTTATATTATTAGGTATTATAAGTAATCTAGAGATAATTTAAAGTATATGGGAGAATGTACATAGGTTGTATGCAAATACTACATCTTTTTTTTTATTATTATATTTTAAGTTCTAGGGTACATGTGCATAACGTGCAGGTTTGTTACATATGTATACTTGTGCCATGTTGCTGTGCTGCACCCATCAACTCGTCAGCACCCATCAATTCATCATTTATATCATGTATAACTCCCAATGCAATCTCTCCCCCC
>NW_016810413.1:831071-853826 GCF_001698545.2 Rhinopithecus bieti
GCTGGTCGGGCTGCAGCAGCTGACCAGCACCGATTGTCCGGCACTCCCTAGTGAGATGACCCCAGTACCTCAGTTGAAAATGCAGAAATCACCGGTCTTCTGTGTCGTTCACGCTGGGAGTTGGAGAGTGGAGCTGTTCCTATTTGGCCATCTTGCTCCGCCCCCTACTACATCATTTTATATCAGGAACTTGAGCATCTGTGGATTTTGGTAAGTGAAACAGGTCCTGGAACCAGTCCCCTCAGATACCAAGGGACTACTGTATTTATTTTCAACTAGATTGCTTAGATATAGACTGTGTTCTTCAGCTAGCAGATTCTGAGGAATGGAGGAATACAGAGTTTATATTTTTTAAGATCATTCATTGATTTTTAAACATTTATGGGGCTGATCCTGGCAATTATTTATTTGTAGGTCATTCTTTTACCTCAGAGGATTTTATGATATGAGGATATAAGGAAATTTGGATTAAATGCTTTACATAGAGAATATATGTTACTTTATAATAAAAATGTACATAAAGCAATAGGTATGGGGAGTCCTTTTTACTTTTAGTCAACACTGGGTCAAGTACTTTGAGTACTCATATGTACCCTCAGAGAGTTTACAGTTCAGATGGAAAGAAAACCTAACATTTATGCAACACCAGTACACATTGTAAGACAAGGTAAAATTATGTGCCTATTTACAAGGTACAGGCTACCAACAGTGTAGAAAGAAGTACAGAGGCAAGAGAAAGAAGGAGAAACATAGTTTCCCGTAAGGATCCCAGATGAAGATGGGCTGGAGAATATTGAGAGAAAGGACCCCCCATTGATAGAAGCCAGTATAAGAATTTTCACATAACTAGGGGTAGCCTTTAGATTTATTGGGACTTTTTATGTACACAATCATGTTGTCTGCAAATGGAGGCAGTTTGCTATCTTCCTTTTTAATGTATATGCCTTTTATTTCCTTTTCTTATGATATTTTACTGGTTAAAAGTTCTAGCACTGTGTCAAATAAGACTGGTAAGACCTGACATCTTTGCCTTGTTCCCAATCAGGAGCAAAGCTTTGGCCTTTCATTATTAGCCATAATGTTGCCGAAAGCTTTTTTACATGCTGTTTATCAATTTCAATTCTTTTTAAATTTGTTGACATTTTATGACCTAGAATATAGTCTGCCTTGGTATACCTTCTGTGACACTTGAAAAGAGTATGTACTCTGCCGTTGTTGATTGGATTGTTCTACAAATGTTGATTATATCCTATTGCTTGATAGTGCCACTCAGTTCTATATCTTTGCCGATTTTCTATCTAGTCATTCTCTCAATTTTTAAGAGACGACTGTTAAAGTTTACAAGTCAATTGTGGATTTATCTATTTCTCATTTTATTTCTACCAGTTTTTGCTTCACATGCTTTGTAGTTCTACAAAGCTTGTAGAGCCTGCTGTTCGGTGCATACACATTTAGGATTGCTATGTCTTCTTTACAGATTACCCTTTATCATTATATAATGTCTTTCTCATTCTCTGGTAATTGTCTTTGCTCTGAAGTCTGCTTTCCCTGAAATTAATATAGCCACTCCTGCTTTCCATTGACCAATATTTTCATATTATGTCTTTTTTCATCCCTTTGCTTTCAATTTGCCTGTATCATTATATTTAAAGTCAGTTTCTTATAACAGCATATAGTTCGGCCATATTTTTAAATTCATTCTGTCAATCTCTGTCTTTAAATTGGTATGTTTGGGCTATTTACATTTAATATATTCATTGATATGTTGGGGGTTTAAATCTGTGTATGTGTTTTTTTTCTTTGTTCACTAATTTTTGCAGCTCTGTGCAGGGGAGGAGCAGGGGTTGGTCCCCTATCTTCCTATGGATTACTTGAACATATTGTAGAATCCCACTTTGATTTATCTTGGTGTTTTTGAGTACATCTCTCTATATAGCCTTTTTAATGGTTACTGGAACTATTAGTGTGGATTTGGCCTCATTACTGCTGAGTGATGTAGAAAGTCCTAACTCTCCACTAAGCCTCCTCTGACAGCATCCCAGTGGGAGAGGAAAGATATAATTCATTACAGCCAGGAGGGGATGGAAGTCCAGGCTCCTCATGTGGTCACCACTGATACTGCAGTGGTGGTGGTGGTGGTGGCAGTGGGGGATGGATGAGGGCTCATTACCACCCTCTGGGGATAAAAATCCCAGCTCCCCGTATGTCTCTGACATCACCCTGGTAGGAGATGGAGCCTTGAGGGGTCCATCATGGGATGCCTCATTACACTCTGTCAAGGGTGGAAGTCTAGGCTCCCCATTCTGTCTTTGGTGGTAAGGATGAGGTCGCAGTTTTTTCTGTGGTGTTGGCTGCAGTCAAGTGGTTATTGTCTGAAAGGTTTTAGTCTTGCTAGGCTTCCTCTTTCTTGGTCATTTTGGTAGAGAGAGCAGACTTTTGTTGGGGCTTTTTTGGTCTGCTTCCATTGGCATTTCCAGGTAGCTGCCTTCTTCAGCTCCTAGTCTGGGATAGTGGGGCAAAAAGATAACCCAGGGAGTTTGCCATGGAATTATTCTTGGTCCCTAAAATCCCTAGCTGGTCTGCTATCTTCTCTCAACCTTTCAGAGTCTTTCTATTTTTTAAAATACGTAATGTCTAGGATTTTTCATTGTACTTCGCCAGAGGGATAGGGAACAGTGTAACTACTACAGCTATCTTCCTAGAAGCAAAGATCCTATAAATACTTTTAATGACAATTTAATTGTTCATTTTCAAAGGTCCTGTTAATCTGCCTGCTATTTTTCAGTACCCCATTAGGTAGGCTTTTTTCCTCATGCTGCACACTTAAAAGTATACATATTAGGCTGGGTGCAGTGGCTCACGCCTGTAATCCCAGCACCTTGGGAGGCCGAGGCAGGCGGATCACCTGAGGTCAGGAGTTCACAACCAGCCTGGCCAACATGGGAAATCCCCATCTCTACTAAAAATACAAAAATTAGGCAGGCATGGTGGTGGGTGCTTGTGATCCCACCTACTCGGGAGGCTGAGGCAGGAGAATTGCTTGAACCTGGGAGGTGGAGGTTGCAGTGAGCTGAGATTGTACCATTGCATTCCAGCCTGGGCAACAGAGAGAGACTCCGTCTCAAAAAAAAAAAACATACACATATTAGTCAGGGTTCTCCAGAGAAACAGAACCAACAGGATTATATAAAGAAAGAGATTTAGTCTAAGGAATTGGCTCACATGATTATGGAGGCTAACCAGCCCAGCCCTAAGATCTTCATGGCGAGTTGGCAAACTGGAGATCCAGGAGAGCTGATAGCTTAGTTCTAGTCCGAAGGCCTTAGAACTAGAGAAGATGATATAGTTTTAGTCTAAACATGATAGGCCTGAGACCCAGGAAGAGCTAGTGTTTCAGTTCAAGTCGAAAGGCAGGAATAATTCTCCCTTATTCAAGGATGGGTCAGTGCTTTTATTTCAACCACTTGGATGAGGCCCACTCACACTATGGAAATTAATCTGCTCTATTCAGTCTATCCATTTAAATGTTAATCTCTCTAAAAACACCCTCACAGCAACACCCAGAATGTATGACCAAATATTAGGGCACCCCATGGCCCAGTCAAGTTGACATACAAGATTTGCCATCACAGTATGCAAACATTTAAAATCTCGAGCCTACCAAACTGGTTAAGTTGGACCTAAATATGAACTCTGACAGAACATGTTCACAAATTCACATTTGAGGCTCACTTTGAGATATAGAGAGAAACTCAAGGGAATGAGTAAAGTCTTTGATAGATCAAAAATTTGTTTAAAGGAAGCAAGCACTAAAACCTGAAAGGCAGTGTGATATTAGGAGAAATAAGAACCTTCTGGTCACCATGTTTCTTCAGGAGAGCTTTATAAATAGGAAAACTGTTAAAACTTTTATTTTTCCTGATTCTTAGGGTAAGAATTTATTTTTTCTATTGTGGAAAGGTTAAAAAATTCAAACTAGGAATTTCTCATGACCCGTAATCCCTTTGTCACAATCTTAACATTTCCCCCTGGGGCCAGCATCTAATGTCAAGGCCTGGCTGGTTCTGGGTGCAGGCATCACTTGCTGGGGATAGCTTCGGACTCAAATAGACTTTAGTTCCCAGGTGTGTGACCCTGGGCAAATGGTTTTACCTCTCTAAACAGCAGTCTTTTTATCTAAGAATAACGGGATTTCATATCTGTAATCAGTAGTTATACTGTAAGAATTAAATAAAATAATGTCTATGAAGCGTAGTGTTGAACATGTAGTAGCCACTCAATAATTCTCGCCCTGACCACTTCTTATTATCATCATAAGACAGCCTTTTGTCATTGTAAACTCTTAATAAATACCATTTTTTAAAGGCTGCAAAACGTCCTCTTGTATGAGTATTCTATAATAAAACATTCCCTCCTAAGGTGACACATCTAAGTAATCTTTAATTTTCCAGTTTTATAAATGAGATTGCCATCTTGGTGCTTAAATATCTGTTTCACTTTGGATCATTTCCTTAAGTGCAGCTTCTTTGAGGCAGAATTAAAAAGTGAAGAGATAGAACCTTCTAGAAAGGTGGTACCAAGATTGCACTAGCAATGAGAGAGAGAGACTTTTCTGATTTTCAAACTTTATGTTTTCTAGAAGCATCAGATGGTGAAGGAGGAGGAGAGACAGAAGTGATGCAGCAGGAGACAGTTCCAGTTCCTGTACCCTCAGAAGAAACCAGACAGGTGAGGGGTCACTGTGGGAGAGCCACCGCTGTTAAATTCTGAAATCAGCCTTTTCCTCCTCTCTGTTGTTGAACTCCCCGTGTCCTAATATCGGTTGTTGGTGGGATTTAAGAGAGCCTTTTACTTTCTTTCCGTTTGAAAAGGCCAGGGGCCATGCTTCCTTCATTGTAAACCAGCAAGGTCTGGTTTTTGCTCTAATTCTTTATCTTCCTTTTTTTTTTTTTTTTTTTTGAGACAGGATCTTGCTTTATCACCCGGGCTGTAGTACAGTGGCACAATCATGGCTCAGTGCAACCTTGACCTTCTGGGCTCAAGCAATCCTCCCACCTCAGCCTCCCGAGTAGCTGGGACACCACAGGCATGAGCCACCACACCCAGCTACATTTTTTATGTTTTGTAGAGATGAGGCTTCTCTGTGTTGCCCAGGCTGGTCTCAAACTCCTGAGCTCAAGCAATCTCCTTGCCTTGGCCTCCCAAAGTGCTGGGATTACAAGTGTGAGCCACTGCTCCTGGTTCCTAATGTTTTTTAACTATATAAATGTATTTCACAATAATGGTATCTTAGATTCTTACATCACATTTTTGCCAAAAATTCAGCCTTATGCTTTTGGGTACAATTCCTAAAAGGAGACAAATAGCATAGATAGAGAAGATTATCACACACTCGAGTGCATGATTACAGCACCAGGCCATGCTGCCAGCAGGCTCCTGGGACCTTATTTCTACCCAGCATTATGGTCTGTCATATGCATTCTTAACAGGGGATCTGTGGTCTTTGCATTATCAGAATTGGCCATTTGGATAATCTTTTTTCCTAAACCTGTGACCTCTTATTGCCTTTTAAATCTTCCTACTGATTTTAGAAATGCTACTCACATCCATTTGTAGCTTTTTCTCCTTGGGTTTCCATCAAACCTGATTGGTATTTAGTTTGGTGCAAAAGTAATTGTGGTTTTTGCCATTACTTTTAATTTTAAAAAATTACTTTTGCACCAACCTAATAAATCTGTGTGATTTGGGTTTTGGGGGGTTTTCTTTGTTTGTTTGTTTTTGAGATAGGGTCTTGCTCTGTTGTCCAGGCTAGGGGACAGTGGCACAATCATGGCTTACTGTAGGCTCAACCTCCCAAACTCAAGTGATCCTCCCACCTCAGTCTCCTGAGCAGCTGGGACCACACTGGCTAATTTCTTTATTTTTTTGTAGAGATGAGGTCTCACTATGTTACCCAGGCTGGTCTCGAACTTCTGGGCTCAAGTGATCCTCCTTCCCTTGGCCTCCTAAAGTGCTGGGATGATGAGCCACAGTGCATGGCTTATGTGTGAATTCTTAAGGGAGTGTCTACTACCAATCCAAAGTTACTGTATTTTTCGTTGCAACAATTTGGGTTCTTATTCTTATTGTAGGTGCTTTAAACTCATTACGCCAGAGTGTTATTCTACCCAAAGTTTGTGACCCAGCTCAGGGTAACTGTAAGAAGCAATTTAGTGTAGTGTTGCTTAACTTGCCCACCCAAGTGAGCAAGTTAAATTTCTCTGTGACTCAGTCACCTTCTTGGTAAATGGTAATAATTATGTCTGCCTCACAGAGTTGTAATGATGATTAAATGAGTTGGTACTTGATAAGCACTTCAAACAGTGGTTATCAAAGAGAATCACTGAAGTGTTAATTATTATAGCTATAGTTAATAATTATATTATAATCTTTTTTATTTTGTCCATTATTTTTTCTTCCTGGGAAGGGATATGCAGAAAAGTATACATGTTTAATATATAATCATCTTGGTTTTTTTCTCCAACCATTAAATATTTTGCTCAAAGGCCCTATACTGGTTTTAATTTTAATCATTCTTCTGGAAACCTACAGGGTAACACATCCTTAGCTTTTCAATTTATTTCCTCAAGGTGGGGTTTAGTTTTTCCGTAGCTTATCCCACTAATCATACCATAGTCATGCCCTCTTTGACTTTTGCCTCTAATCAATGTCTACCTACAGGACTTATTTGCACGTATTCTTCTTTATACTCCATTGGCTTTCATTTTTTCTTGGTTTCCCCTTGATTTTCTTCTTGTTTGTTCCTTACTCTTTCTGGACCCATTGGTAAAACAAAAAAGACCTTTTATTGAGCAGTTAATACTGTCACTGTATAAAGCACACTGTACCATATAATCCTGACAGCATCCGTAGGAGGTAGGTAATACCCACTTTACAAGGCTGAGAGGCTCAGAGAGACAGGTTCTGGGGGTCATCGCCCATCTGGTTGGCTATGAGCCAGGCTACAAGGATACTGTTGCTTTCAGTTCCCTTTTTACCTGTCCTTTCTCTTTCAGCTGAGGAAAATCGGATTAACTATGTTCTAATGTGTTTTGTTGGTCACATGCCATTGCTATTTTCTGCCAAGCAAAAAAATAATTACAAAACCTTAAGCTGTTACTGCCCATTTTAATCACCTTTCTCTTGCTTTCTTTCACCACCAAATTGCTTTGAAGAGTCCAAGTGCTCGGTAAGCAAAATGCCCTAACCCCTTTCTCCAACCCTATCCTAATTTCCCTGGCCAGAGAAATACCCTTTTTCTCTGAATTGACATGAGAATCTGTGTGTGCCCCTCTGCCTCACATGAGTGTTGCCCATCTTGGTCCCTGCTTATCCCCAGGAGGCTCACCTCAAGGACAGATTTTATCTGTGCATCTCCACAGCACCTGGCACGGAACCTTGCCCTTAATTGGCACTCATTATTTGTGAATGAAGGAATGAATGACCATACCGGTTTTCCCAGTTTTCTCATGACTCTTCCCATCTCAGCCCTTTGTCCAGCTTGTGAGCCGTCAGCTCCCTGACACAGCTGCCTGCAGAGGTCTTTTGGGGCCTTGTGATGCCCTATCCCTCCTCCAGCCACATCCCTGATTTCCCAAAACAATTCCCTTCTTGAAAGGCTCCTCCACCTTGACATTCAGGACTGGAGTCTGTCCTCTCCATCCCTGGCTGCCCACACAGTCACCCAGCTCCCCTGTGGCCTCCTTCGTCCTCTCTCTGCCACTGCTCTTCTCCCTCTGGAACTGATCCCACCACCCCAAGGATGACTGACTTGTCAGGCATACTGTCTGTCCTTTCAGGAGCCCTTCTCTAATTGTTTACACTCATAGAACTTGAGTCTCCAGCTGGTTCATAAGTCCCTTGGGGCCAGGGTTTCTTTTGTGTCCACTATAGTACCTAACACAGTTTGGGGCTCTTATTTGACAGATATGGCCAGATGTGTGTTTTCTAAATATAACTGCATTTTTTCTGGATCAATTTTTTTAAAATTTTATGCTATATTTAAATTTTAGATTTGTTTCAGATTTGTTTAAGGCTGTGCCGTTCTTTCAGTTTTTCTTTATGCTTGTACAGGAACCACTTGGCATGATGCTGTCAGCTGTAATACACATTTAGGCTTTAATATCACCAGGCAAGAGCATCTGTCAAGATAGATGATGTTCCCTCCTTTGCCGTAGCTGGGCCTCACATTTGTGTCACTGAATACATTATTGCCTCTAGTGTGTTCGTATTTTAGGCAGCAGATTTATAACTTTAAAGTTTTTAAATCCATGCAACTACCTCATCTCTAGCAACCATTTCACATCTAAATAATCATCCTTGGCCTGCTTAATAATGTGAGTATAAAGATTTGCCAACAGTTCTTTTTTCCCTAGTAATCACTTCCAAAATAAATGATGAGTTCCCTCCTCCTAGAGATTGCATCACCCTCTTCCCTCTTCAACATCAGTCATTTCAGAGCCAGCCCTAGTGACTTTGTAATTATGGTTCCCAGAACATAAACCCTTACAAAGGATTTTGTGACTTTTCCTTGATGCTTCCATGATGTCAGTAGCATTTCAGTGGTTCCATGACCCATCTTCTCCTGCTCAGAGACCGCAGTGGACTTCTTTTTTCTTCTGCTGTCCTTCTGTTTATCTCCTTTAATCATAAAGGAATCTTCAGCAGGAGTGTTTCTCCCTTTCCCTTCTTACTTTCCTTTCTCTACTCTTGTATTCTCTTGCTACTGCTTTATTTGAGCATTGGTCATTTCATATTTCTTCCACTCTTTATCTCCAAGATTATGCTTATCTATTGTTGAAAGAAAACAGGACTATGTCCTATTCATTCTCTGATTCACCTTTTTCCTTTTCATTATGTTTTCTCAGTTCTGTTCTTTGTATGAATCTATTGTTTCATTGACAAATTGCCCAAAACTTAGCAGCTTAAAATAAAACAAAAACATTTAGCATCTCTTATCAGGTACCAGCCAAGTTGTGGGCTGGGGCTGGAGGCTCAGCTGGGGAGAGTTTACCTTGCAGCTCGCTTGTGTAGTTATTGGCACATCTCAATCTCTCACTATTTGAGCCTCTCCACAGGGTTGCCTCATAGCACTGCAGTTGCCTTTCCCCAGGCCGAGTGATCCAAGAGGGAACCAGCAAAAGCACCCAAGACAGAAACCACAATCTTTTTATAGTTTATTCTCAGAGTTAACACCTCGTCACTTCTGCCATATTAAGCAAGTTAGTAAATCCAGGCCACATTCATGGGGAAGAGATTACAAAGAGATTACCAGGAGATCGAGATCTTGAGGACCTATCCTGGAATCTGGCTACCACACTCTTCCTCTGACCCCTCAATGACTTATATCCCTTCAACGTGCAGAATATACTCACCCCTCCAAGGATTGCAAAGTCTCATCCCATTGCAGTGTGAGCTCAATATCCAAAATCTTGTCATCTAAATCAGGTCCAGGTGCAGTTGGGGCTCCTCAGTTTTAATTCCTTAAGTACAGCGCTTAGAGTACATTTCTTCTTCTCAACCTGTGAAACTAAAGAGACAAGTTACCTCTCCCACATGCTCAACACACAGTGGTGGGACAAGTGTAGGATAACCTTTATTGACATTTCTATTCAAAAGGCGGCAAATAGGAGGCACATGGAGTCATTGGTACACAGCATTCTGAAGGCCATCCAAGCAAATATCAGTTTATTTATTAAGTGTCGAGGCCTCAGAGCAATTCTCCGTGGTTCTTGGCTCTGTCCTTTGGGCTTTGTTTTGTCCTCCAATTATCCTTCTTCTTCTTCTTCTTTTTCTATGAAAAGCAGCATGTGTTGGCAACTGAGAATCTAATGCAGCCTGCTTCTTGACAGAATTCTCCATATCCAAAGGCCTCTGCTCTCATTGTTCTCTGACTCTCTCAGCCCAAACTAGTGGTATTTCTACATATATACCTCCTTTAAAAACTGTGGGTGTCACCTGTGATGCTTCTGGGGGTTCACTCCATTAGGCAGAAGTCACACCCCTAATCTCTTCTCTACCTTGGGCCCTTGCTGAGAGAATATGAGCCAATATCCCTTAAGCTTCCTAGAGGCATCTTGTTTGAGAAAATCTGTGAGCACACCCCTAATTTCTTTAAAGTGCTCCTGTGTGACTGAATAGTATTCTGAGGCACCATCTTTGTTTCTTCTGAGGTCTTAACAAATGGTTTTAAGTCTTACCCTTGATTTCATCTTTAATAGTCCTCTCAATTTAACTCCTTCTTCATTTTACTGTAAGAGCCAAGAAGAAATCAGGTGTCCCCTTCAACACTATTTGAAAATCTCCTTAGCTAGATTCCCCATGCCAGTAGACACATTTTCCATATAATTTCAGAGAACTGTATTGCTAAACTTTCTACCACTGCATAACAGAGTCCCTTTCCTTCCGTTTCCAGTAAGATTCTTCTTTCTTCAAGCCCTCACCTTTCATGTCTTCAAAGTCCAGAATTTCATAAAGTGTTGTTCAAGTACATTCTTCATCAATCACTTTACTTTTGACACATTTCAGAGTAGTTTGCAAAATCAGTACACTCACCCCAGATACTTCAGCATGCCTATCAATGACTAATGTTTAATATTTGTCTTAAAGTTCATGTATTTTCTTTTGAGGTAAAGTTAATATACAATAAATGTACAAATGTCAAATATACCATTCAATGAATTTTGACAAATAAATACAACTGTGTAACCCAAAGCCCAATCTGGATTAAAAGAAAACAGGATCATAACCCCCAGAATCCTTTCATGCCACCTGGGTCAATCACTATGCTAAATTCCTTGCCCCAGAGTCAACAACTGTTCCGATTTTTTTTCTAAAAAATTAATTTTGCCTGTTCTAAAATGTCTTAGAAATGGAATCATACAGTTACATGCTCTTTTGTTTAAGGCTTCTTTCATTCGGCACAGTATTATTTAGATTCCTCCATGTCAGTGTATAGTATTTCATTCCTTTTTATTGCTGAGCACATTAAGTCTGCTAGGGCTGCCATAACAAAATACCACAGACTGGGTGGCTGAAACAACAGTTCTGAAAGCTGGAAGTCCATGATCAAGATGTCTACAGGTGTGGTTTCTCCTGAGGCCTCTCCCTTCACTTGCAGATGGCCTTCTCACTGTGTCTTCACATGGTCTTTTCTCTGTCTATGCATATCCCTGCTGTTTCACTGTGTCTTCACATGGTCTGTTCTCTGTCTATGCATATCCCTGCTGTCTCTTCTTCTTATCAAGACACCAGTCACATTGAATTGAGGCTCTACCCTTATGACACCTCATTTAAACTCAGTTGCCTCTTTAAAGGCCCTGTATCCAAATATAGTCACATTGGAGGTTAGGGTTTTAACATACGACTTTCTAGGCAACACAGTTCAGTTGAGAACACTGAGTAGTATTCACTTATACAAATGTACCATTTTGTTTATCCATTCTTCTATTGATGGACACCTGAGGCTATTTCTTTTTTTTCAAAGATGGAGTCTTGCTATGTCGCCCAGGCTGGAGTGCAGTGATGCGATTCTCGGCTCACTGCAGCCTCTGCCTCCTGAATTTGAGCGATTCTCCCACCTCAGCCACCCGACTAGCTGGGATTACAGGCATCCGCCATCAGGCCCGGCCAATTTTTGTATTTTGTAGAGATGGGATTTCACCATGTTGGCGAGGCTGGTCTTGAACTCCTGACCTCAGGTGATCCGTCCACCTGGGCCTCCCAAAGTGCTGGGATTACAGGCGTGAGCCCCCCGAGCCTAGGGCTATTTCTTGTTTGGGACTATTATGAATAAATCCACCACGAATATTCACATACAAGTTTCTTGGGGAATGGTTTTTAAGCTTTTTATTGTATTTTACATTTTTAATTGACACGTAATAATTCTGCGTATTTCTGGGGTACATAGTGATGTCTGTATAGTGTTCACATCAGGGCAGAACATAAATTTTTATTTCTCTTTAGTAAATACATGACACTTGCTGAGTCATCTTCAGTTTCATAAAAAAAACTGCCAGATCTTTTTCCTAAATGATTGTACCATTTTGCACCCCCACCATCAGTGTGTGAGAGTTTTGGTTGCTGTGTATCCTTGTCAACATTTGGAGTTATTGGCCTTTTAATTTTCGACATTTTGGTGAGTGTGTATTGAATAACTTTTACCATGTCCAAAAGAAACTAAAAGCCACTTCTAAGTTGTTTTTATCTTAATAATGAACATGCTTGTTTTGTTATAAAATGGCAATTTAAATTTTTTTATTCTTACCAACCTAATAATCATACATATCTTTTTTAAAAATACCAGCTGGGCATGGTGGCTCATGCCTCTAATCCCAGCACTTTGGGAGGCTGAGGCGGGCAGATCACTTGAGGTCAGGAATTCAAGACAAGCCTGGCCAATGTGGTGAAACCCTGTCTCTCCAAAAAATACAAAAATTAGCTAGGCATGGAGGCACACTCCTGTAATCCCAGCTACTCAGGAGGTTGAGGCAGGAGAATCACTTGAACCCGGGAGGCGGAGGTTGCAGTGAGCTGAGATCATGCCACTGTACTCCAGCCTAGACAGTCTCAAAATTAAAATTTAAAAAATTTAAAATCAAACAATATTACTTATTTACTAAGAGAAAAATTCAGCTTCTCTAGCTTTTTTCCTTACTTTTCTGCCTTATAGTTTACACTGATATTTCTTGACTTAGCAATGTCTGATGTAATCTACTGACATCCTGACTTAGCATATGAGGACATAGTTCTCCCATCTGTTATACTTCCTATTCCCTCACCAACTACTGCCTCCCCTGCCAACGAGATACCACATTTTGGTCAAAACAGTTGTCACTAATACACCATTATGATGATGGAAATATTGTTCAATGCTGAGAGAAAGAAGCTATACATCCCTCCTTTCTTATACAACTCTTTATTTTCATGGCATTAATAGTTGCTTCATCTATTTATTTGCATGGCTTTCTCTGTTCCTATTGTTAATTGTTTCCATATGTTCCAACATCTCTTCCACATGCCCATGAGTAATATTTTCCATATGTTCAAATAGGTTAGTCATTTTGTTTTGTTTTGTTTTCCTGCAAAACTCCATATTTCTGTTTCACTCCAAACTGGTTATTCTCCAGGCCCACTGAACAATTGAGACCTCTTAACTGTCATCCTAGGATGCCCCTTCAGCGCCCTCCTGGGCTGGACTCCTTTTTGGCTAAATCCCATAGCTTCCTTTTGTTTGGTTTCACCCTTTGTATTCTGAAATACAGCCTTAAGTATCTGCAGGTAGGATGTAAATTTTTTGAGACTTCATATATCTGAATATGTCTTTATTCTACTCTTACACTTGATTGATACTTTGGGTATAAAAGTTTAATTTGCAAATAAACTTTCTTCATAATTTTGAAAGCATCATTCCATTAAGTTCTAATATCCATTATTGCTTTTTAGAGATCTTGGCACTATTCTTTTTTCTGATCCTTTGTATTTTGTATGTTATATTTTGGAGGGGAAAATTTTAGAATCTTCTCTGCCCATAATTTTCTGAAATTTTATAGTGATGCTCCTTGGAATGGGTATTTTTCATATTCATTGTACCCTATACCTAATGGGCTTTCCATTTGGAGTTTCATGTTCAATAAAGTTTCCTTCAGGCAGCACAAGTTTGTCACATATTATTTCTTTTTTTTATTTTATTTTATTTTGTCATGTGTTATTTCCTTGATGACTCCTTTTTAGAGACAAGGGTCTTACTTAGTCACTCATGCTGGAGTGCAGTGGTGCAATCATAGCTCACTGCAACATTGAATTCCTGGGCTCAAGAGGTCCTCCTGCCTCAGTCTTACACGTAGCTAGGAGTACAGGTATGCACCACCACACAAGCGAATTTTTTTGTGTGTGAGGCAGAGTCCCGCTCTGTCACCCAGGCTGGAGTGCAGTGACGCGATCTCGGCTCACTGCAACCTCTGCTTCCCGGGTTCAAGCGATTCTCCTGCCTCAGCCCCCTAAGTAGGTGGGATTGCAGGCGTGCACCACCATGCCAAGCTAATTTTTGTATTTTTAGTAGAGACGGGGTTTTACCATGTTGGTCAGGCTGGTCTTGTACTCCTGACCTCGTGATCCGCTCTCCGCAGCCTCCCAAAGTGCTGGGATTACAGGCGGAAGCCACCATGCCCGGCCTTTTTGTTTGTTTGTTTTTTGGTGAGACGGTCTCACTATGTAACCAGGGCTGGTCTCAAACTCCTGGCCTCAAGCAGTCCTCCCACCTTGGCCCCACAAAGCACTAGGTTTACAGGCATGAGACACCATGCCAAGCCCCCTACTGTTTTATGTCACCTCTTTTTCTATAATACCATTTATTGGAAAATTGAATCTCTTGGGGTGGTTCTCTGATTTTCTCACCACTTTTTTCTTTTCATTTTTCATCTCTTTCTGGGAGATTGCCTCTACTTTATCTTCATGCCTTCCTCGTATATTTTTATCCCACCTTTCTTACTTAATACTTAACTGTTTTTCCCATTTTTACAGCATCTTGTTCTTGTTTCATTGTTGCAAAATCTTCCCTTATCTCTCTGAGGATATTAATTATCATTATTTTGAGGTACCATCCCACTTTTCTCTAAGTTCATTTTTCTTTTTGTTATTTATTTGCTCTTGTGTTGGAGACTTTCCTTAGATGACTGATGAATCTTAGCTATCCATTCTTATTGAAGACAGATACACTGAAACATTGATGAGTAGGGTTTGTCGATTAGTGTATTCATGGTAGGGTGATAGGATAACAAGCTGGATTTTTTGCTATGGAACTCCCAAATGTCACTCTCTGATGGTATTTCTTTTAGGCCATTACATTTTTCCGAAGAGGCATTCAGTAGTCTCCTGCCTGCAATATATAAGCATGAAATAGGGGCATGGAACAGGCTAGACAAGCCTCTGCCTCTGCCCTTTCTCCCCTGGCCCAGCCTTGATCCTCTTGATCTCTTAAGAGAATAGATCTCCAGTTGGCTGGCAGGACACGCAAGGTGAAAGGAAGCAGTAATGGAATAGTTGCTTGGCTACCAGGGTAGGAGATATCACCTAGTAGGGGACGGGGTTAGCTAATCATTCTAAATATAAACTTTCAGCCAATCTCTTTCTTTTTAACCCTTCACTCTCTGTAATACTTTGTGCCTCCAAATACTGGACCTTCTCAGAGTTCAGTGAGTCAAAGACTCACTTATTGTTAGCTTCTACCCCTTCTGAAACCCAGATGCTAGCTTTCTCTCTGTGCCAAGTCACTTTTCTCCAGCTCCAGCCACTTTCCGTTTTCCAAAAAGTTGTTGAAATCTCTCCATTACTGTTGGTCTTTCTCCTGGTGTCTTGGGTTTTATATAGATCCTGCTCAACAGGTCCTTTTCAATGCCCTTTATTTTCAGTTTACTGGCATTGTGAGGTTCATTTGCCATGTTTAACCAGGAGAATCATTCGTAAAGTAATTTTTGATACTTTAAGGAATTGAAAATATGCTCTAGTTGCTTCCCTTAAAAGCCACAGTTTTTTAGGGGAGTGTGATTCTTCAGACTATGTATTTAAAATTGCTACATTTCATATAAAGAAATGACATTGCTATCAACTGTGAAAGTCACACAGTTTTGGAATTGATTTCCAGAAATGCTTAGTGGCTTGGCTGGATTCTTCCATATCTTCCTACCCAGTCTCCCTGAGGGTAAGCAGTAGCATTCATAAGGCAGTTAACTAAATGTAAGCATTTTCAATACTGTGGATTTGAATTTCTCCATAAAGTCATCTTACCTCTACGGAAATAGACCCCATAAAATTGGCCTCTTCACTGGCACCCTACCACAGCCAGCTAAAGTAACTAGTCTCCAAAACCAAAGATTATTTTGCATTTCCTTTAGGATGATGTAAGAATTTGAACCTGTCATTTACCTGAAGCAATATATGGCTAAAGCAGTTCATTGAGCATGTTTCTTTTTCCTTTGCATGATTCAGAATTACATTTTTGTTTTTTCTCCCAGAATTAAAGAGTCCATATTCTTACAATTGAGCTTATTTCTAGATTTATGTCATGTTTTAGTTCATTGGTTTTGTAAACCTAGCACAAATACAACCAGTACACTAAACTGGGTTCCTCGAGAACACCTCCATACGCTAAATAAGAAGATGAAACAGATTTCTAAATATGCTTCCCAAAAACTTTCATACTGGTGGAGATAATACAGTATAGTTTAAGGGATCTGCTAATCATATCCCGGCCTTTGCCTTAGGAACATGAGCTGAGCACTGGCCTGGTTTGTAATTGTACTCTTATGGCCATCTGGCAGCTTCTGTGACATATTAGTGGCCTTGGCACAGTTTCTAATTAGCATGTACCAGCATCAAATTGGCATGTATCAACATCCACAAGACAGTTTAACTTTCTAAATAAAAGAAGCCATATCTCTCTTTTCTTTAGCTATGATGCAATTGCTCTTTGCAGGTTTTTTTGTTTTATCTGAAAGGAAACTAAAATTTCAAGATTTCCCATGTCACTTTAATCCTGAACTTTTAAAATCTATTTCTGTAATAACTAAAAGAGAATCTTGAAACTGCTGGTCTTTGGCCACATGTCTTGAAGAAATTATGTAGTATTATATCTTTCTCTCTGACTTCAGGCCATAGACATTCTCAGTCTGCAGGCTGTCTGCAAGCTTTCATAGAAAGATTCATCTGTAATCATTTTCACGGAGCCAGTGGAGACAGGATCGCTTTAGTTAGTAGCTTATCAGTTTAAACTGCATATTCTCTGGTTGGAATGGAAAGTTAATCAAGGAAAATTCAGAATAAGTTTTCACTTACATTTTATATCTTACTTGGCAACTTGTTTGACAGTGTTGCATAAAAGATCCAGCACAGGAAACATTTTATACTCCTGCTTATGATTAATAAATATGGAATCTGGGGCATTCTATTTTATAAATCAAGGTCTTAGTCCAAATTTCCTGTTTTTCTACATTAGAAAAAACCCTCAGGGTAAAAATAGCACTAAACTGTATAGGGTACTCGGGGGTCAAGGCAACAGGCAGAACAGATTACTCTAGATACTGTGGTGCTGAGACTGTTATCAGACTAGTAGCAAAGACATTCATTTTGTAGTCATTATAGTAAAGGCATTTGATGCAGCTGGTTTATAAAAACATAAGTTAATATATCCTACTTTGGATTTTCTATGCTTATTGAAAAGAGGAAAGGAATGAATAATACAAAACAATAAACCAGTGACTTGGAAATGTAGGCTCACACACAGCTCGTTCATGGAAAACCCTAGTCACTCTAGTCAAAGACTGTCTTACCACATCTTAATTTTAATCACACCGATTTCTGCTGTATTATACAAACTCAGTCACTGTCTTCAATCTCCAATACCCTGCACTTCCACACCAAGCACACAGATACTCACTCACACGCATATCTTTGTTCAAAGATTTTCCAGTCTTAAGTCATCTGTACTTTCTGACTTTCTCAAATTCTCTCAGCCCAACCGCTGCATAGTAACCTACAGTAGATCTTCCAGCATCTCTCTTTCTGTGGAGTATTACCAAGATACTCTGAAGACTACATGCATGGCAGAAAGTACTTTGGGGTTCATACCACTAATTGACACTTTATCATGAAAAAATTAAAATGTTCTCATTTGTATTTCTTAATAGCCTAAAGAATGTTTTTTGATACAACCAAAGGAAAGAAAAGAGAATACCACCAAGACCAGGAAGAGGAGAAAGGTAATATTAATAATTTATTAAATTTGTATGGCCCCACATGGTTTCCATCACATTTTTATATGTCATACTTTCATGAGGCAGCTATTGTAATCCCCACCAAAGAGATGCAGACATTGTAAGATTCCTTGAGGTTTGGTGACTTTCCGAAGGTCACTACTCATAAGTGTTTCTGTTGGAGCTAAGAATAAATTCTTCTGACTCCTATTTTGGTCTTGTGGAGTGCCATATATCTTTGTTACCCACCCTATGTTTTCAGTGTGGTCAGATGTCAGACATAGGTTTCTAATTGTAGAAGGAGTCCAGAGCTATCCTCCCCCAGCCCTTCTGGCTCTGTCCATGAAAAAAAATATACCAACCTCCTTTTTCTACTCATTCCAGATTTTAAGACCTTATACCTTAAAGTATGACTAAAAAGAAAATAATAAGCAGATGAAGGTAGTATGAGGCACTTCTGACTAATTTGGAACCATAAATTAAGTCAAAAAACTCCCCTCCTCTTGCATTTTGATATTTGCCAGTGAGCATAGGAAAGACTCTTTCTCCTATACAAACTTTTTGATGGCTCAGCCTTGGAGAAAGTATGGTTAGCTATGACCTTCTCCCACAGTTGTGAAAACAGCGGTGTAATTCTCTCCCTGCCAAGAGGGGTCTACTGCTGCAGTCAGCCGAGGAAATACGATTGGGATTAGAGGAAAGAAGATGGACTCAAACCAATTACTTAACAGCAAGCTTTTAGAAAACTAAGAGTGTGTGTGCATATGTTTTCTTTTCTTACAAATGGTCAAATAGCAAGATGGGAGATGCCAAATTGGCTGAGGTTTGGCAAGTCCTTAAAGAAGTGACTTTAACTTCTCTTTGATAATTTGTACACTAATGGCCTTCAGGAGTGTTAAGTTTGTGGTGGCTCGAGGTCAAAACTCTAGCTAGATAGTTTAGCCTTGACTGAGGTCATGCTAAAATGTGCCCACTGATGACGTATTTTTAAAAGTTAATTCCTTTGACAGAGCCTTGACCATTCTTGGCAAGTGTATAGAAACGAGGATATTGTAGAAGGAGGGGAAAAAGTTGGGATCAGGAGTGGGGAACACTCCTTCTGATTCTTTGATGGAACATTAGAAGAAAGTGAGAAGGGAAGCTTATGATGGAAATAAATGAATGATTGTGGGTTTCTACTACACTGCAGGCATTCAATACATGCTATACAGATGAATCCAAATCAAAATCGATGTTGGAAAGTATTTCCTGTAATTTTTTTTTCTACTTTCCATAGGGCCACTTTAATACTGTCAGCTATCCAAGACCTGAGAATCTAGGGTGTTAAGTCCCCTCCTCAGTAGGCTCCTATGCTCAGATTCCTACTGTAGGTTTTATACTAATGCCAGAAATCCAAACTAAGACTCAGCACCTCACAAAGCAGGTTGGGCAAGAAATTCTCAAAATTCTAATCCTACAGGAATATAAATCATCTAGGGCTAAAAGAGAGCTTTCCATAGCAATGAAATTTCTTTACTTTTAACAGAAAATAATACCCTAGTATGGAGACGCCTGCAAAAATGTAGTTCTCCTGGAAGTCATAGACCAAGAGTTGCAAGAAGCTTTCTAGATCATTTTTTTCATTTTTCAAAGCAATAGTTATATCCAAGAAATATTTAGTGAATTTTCTCAAATATATTTATTAAAACCCACATTCACACTTGGCTAACACCAAAAGCTATGTGCAGTTTAAATGCCAGAGGAATTAACCTATTCCAACCAAATGCCATTTTAAAGTACATCCTCCCATTTTTCTTCCTTCTCATATCTTAGAAGAAAATTACTGATGTTCTTGCAAAATCAGAACCAAAACCAGGGTTACCTGAAGACCTACAGAAGCTGATGAAGGATTATTATAGCAGCAGACGCTCGGTGATTGAATTAGAAGAACTGAACCTGCCAGGTATAGCCAAGCTTCAATTTTCCTAATGACAAGGAGCAAAACATAACTGTCTATTATGGTTAGTTGTCTCAGGCAGTCAATTAACATATTTTCCGGCGGGTGTGGTGGCTCATGCCTGTAATCCCAGCACTTTGGGAGGCCGAGGCTAGAGGATCGCTTGAGCCCGGGTGTTTGAAACCAGCCTGGGCAATATAGTGAGAACTCATCACTATTAAAAAAAATAATGATAATAATTGTTTAAAGAGACATATTTTCAGGCCGGGCATAGTGGCTCATGCCTATAATCCAAGCACTCTGGGAGGCTGAGGCAGGTGGATCACTTGAGGTCAAGAGTTTGAGACCAGCCTGGCCAACATAGTAAAACCCATCTCTACTAAAAATACAAAAATTAGCTGGGCGTGGTAGCACACACCTATAATTCCACCTACTTGGGAGGCTGAGGCAGAAGAATCACTTGAACCCGGGAGGCCGAGGTTACAGTGAGCCAAGATCGCACCATTGCACTCCAGCCTGGGGAACAGAGTGAGACTCCATCTCAAAAAAAAAAAAAGAAAGAAACATAATACTTCTTTCCTCAATCTAATAGTTTTAACTGATAGATTATATCAAATAGTTTTAGCTGATAGATTATATCCTTACTGGATGCTAAACAGTATTTGTCAAATCTAATACTAAGATTTGTGATCTTATTTTTTTTTCAAAAGGCTAATTGTTGGGTGTGCATTTTTTTTAACAGACTATTCAACGAGTAGGAATTCGTCATGAGGATAGAAGTTAAAGTACACATTTAAAAGTATAGTTGTGAAACACTGATTTACTCAACTCTTATAGACAAGAGCTTTAGCCTTAATAAGTAATTTAGTTTTGTTGTTGCTCTTATCATGGATTTCTAGTCATGGTTTTTAGAATAGTATTTCGGGTTGCAGGCCAGACTCTTTCAAGCAAACTATCAAAAGGTAGGAACAAAATTCTGCATGTTTTGCAAGGCTGACACTTTGCCTCAAGGGATTCTTAAGCCTACTAGAGTTTTAGATCCTCTGCCTTGGTGTATTTATAATTAAGCTAAAAGATACTGCAAAATGTAAACAGCTAATTTTTAAAAAATATTTATTTATTTTAGAGACAATGTCTTGTTGTCTCGTCCAGGTTGGAGTGCAGTGGCACCATCGTAGTTCACTGCAGCCTCGAACTCCTGGGCTTGAGTGGATCCTCTCACCTCAGCCTCCTGAGTAGCTAGGAATATAGCCATGTGCCACCACACCCAGCATAAACAACTACTTTTAATTAATTTCAAAATTATGATGCATCCTTTAACTCTTTCAGGCAGTCATGGGAGAAATAGATGTTATCATAAAATCAAACCATAAAAAGTTTGGGTACAACTGCTTCAGATGAGCTATTTATAGACTACTAGGGATATCTAATATTGCTTTTGGAAAAGTAGAGGGTGGCTTGATTTCCTTTTCCATTACAATTTTATGCTTTCTAGAAGCTTGAGAAGCTGAAAACAATCTGTTTCCTGAATTTTATAATTCTTTTGTGATATCCTTTTTTAAAAACACACATTGGATTTGGAGACATGAGTCCCCTGTCTCTTTGTTTTCCAAGGAGATTACCCTTTAGGGAATTGAAGGAGTGTATTTGCACATGAGCAGGATCTGGACTTTTAGACTTACTAAGCCCAGACAGTTCCAACAGCAGTTAGAATCCACTCTTCTCAGCACACCACTGCCTCTGCTGTGAAAACTATGTCCTCACTGCACTATTACAGGAACTATTCTAACAAAACCACTTTTGAAGCTTTACCTGAAGTTTGATTTTTACTGTGTCTCAATGGTCAGTTTTCCATTCTAGTTCTTTGTTAGAGCAACTTAACTTACGAAGGATTTGTGAGCGGTGGGACCACTGCTGTTCTGTAACCTCATGGAACATCATAAACCTTGCTCCTCTCTAGAGTTATAGGGAGTCAAAGCTCAGAAGAAACTTTTAAGGAGTCATTTGAGTTCCATAGTGAATTTGTTTGATATTATTGTTTTATTAGAGGTCAGTAAAATAGTTAGGCAAGAATGTGTGGTCATGGGTTGGTTGGGGAGGAAAGAAAATATGTTTGAAATAATGTTATAACCAAAAAGGACAGGTTTTTATTTTTAGTTTAAAAAATTAGGCCATTTAAGACACAATAAACTGAGACATCAGAGGAAGCTTTGGGAGAACAGGCACTGTCACTACACCGATGAGACCAAGAACAGAGAGGAGATTTAAGCTAGATGTGGGGAAGGAGATACAGTGGGTTATTTGGAATAGGCTCAAGGAGGGACATAAATCCCCTTATATATACACATATAAAGTAGATATAAATAATAACATATTGTTCCTATTTAGTTTGTCGAGCTTCTAACTTGGTTTTGATTTGAGGTTGTTTGTGTCTCTAGGGCAGGAACATGTCTTTTCAATTAATATTGTGCACTGTACATTGTTAATGTCATACACACGGGCACTGAATTAGGATTTCAAGGCTGGAGTCACCCGGAGCTAATTAACCTCTCTGCTGTCTCCTGAGAGCTGCAGTGTGGTTTAGATTAGTGATTCCTAAATGCCTATAGGCTAGCTGCAACTGAATCACCCAGGAACTTCTTAAACATCAGATCCCCAGGCCCACCCCCAAGAGATTCTAATTCACTATGCAAAAGAGACTCCATCCCAGGAATCTGTACCTTCAGTTCTCCAGGTGAGTCTGATCATATCCAGACTTGGGACATTATAAAGACCACCAAAGGCTCCACAACAATGCAGGAGAAAACAGCTTTGAATTACTCACTTAATGAGTTATATGTGCTGGGTCACAACATAAATTTCATTTTGGTCAGTCCAGCCCCTGTTTTATTTTAATGTGTTATATTGTTTTTTATTGTATTGTTATGTTGTGTTGTATTTTGAGACATTATTACCATTCTTCCCTAATCCAAACTCTATTTTCATATGATAGGCATTTTAAAATATATATATATATATATATATATATATTTT
>NW_016810413.1:857659-861728 GCF_001698545.2 Rhinopithecus bieti
TATATATATATATATATTTTCTTATATGTCATCCTGTGTATGTATATATATATTAAAGTGTATCTAAAATGGCTCTGTGCTAATGCTTTCATTCTGTTTCTTTCTTCACTTGACACTTTTTCCAGATAGGACTCTGTAGTTTTATGCATGTCTAGTTCATTGCTTCTAAATGCAACATAATATTCCAGCGTTTCCATCTATCACATATACTCATCCATTTTCCCAGATATGGACACTTAGGTTGCCTCAAGTACCCTGGTATCACAAATAATGCCAAGATGCATATCCTTGTGTGTGTACCTTAATAGACCACACAAGAATTTCTTTCTATTATTTACCTTGAATTGAAGTGATAGAATTATAGGGTATATACATATTAATATTATTACTTTCCAGAATATCTATACCAGTTTACACTTCCACTTACAGTTCACAAGAGTTTCCATCACTCTGCATTCTCAACAACACTTAGTATTACACATCTTGCTAATAGTTGCCATTCTAATGAGTGTGTAAAGTATGATCTCATTATATTAACATGCACTTCTCTGATAACTAGTGAGTTTGAACATCTTTACATAGATTTGTTAGCCACTTCATTTTGCATTTGTGTAGTCCCCATTTGATGGATTTGGAAAATAAAGGTGCTTCATTAATCTGCTGAGTGATATAAGAAGCTCCTATTTCACTGCTCTAAGAAATAATAGGCATCCGTGACAGGTTAAAAGGTTACTTGTTGCTGCTGCTGTTATTTTAAATATAGGCAACACTTCAAGATATATAATGGGCCCCAATTCACTAATATTTTACAACCTTATACATCACTCATAACTCACATATAATCTATTTTGATTGTGTGTGTGCATTTACAAAATTCTCTGTATAGCATGTTTATCATATTTCTAGACTCCTGTTTCCTCAAGGCCAATGATTTGACTCACAGTCTTTCCTCATACCTAAAAGAAAGTAAGTAAACTCTGATCATTTAATCTATTTAAACTTATCCTTATTTTGCTCTGGCTTTGGAAATTTAGGTTTTGGTCTTGTTTTTGTTTTATAACACATTAGGCCATTATTGCTCCAGGAATCCAGAGAATGGTGTTCCAGTCCCAGGTTCCCCACCAATTTGCTGTTTGACTTGAGATGAGTCACTGAGTACTCCCCTGGACTTAATTTGTTATCTGAAAAATAGGGAAGATGGACTATGTGATATGTGTTCCATCTGTGAGATTCTGAAATTCTGTTTGCATGTTTATTTAGAACTCAGACCATGGCTATTGTGAAGCCAATCTAATTTTATCTTTTCAAAATGTATTTTTTGGGAGACTGGAGAAGGACAGGGTCTCACTCTGTCTCCCAGGCTGGAGTGCAGTGGTCTGGTCATAGCTCAGTGGAGCCTCAATCTCCTGGGTTCTGACGATCCTTCTGTCTCAACCTCCCAAGTAGCTGGGACTACAGTTGTATGTCACCACAAGCAGCTAATTTTTTTTTTTTTAATTATTTTTGGTAGAGACAGAGTCTTCCTATGTTGCCCAGGCTGGTCTCAAACTCCTGGGCTCAAGAGATCCTCCCCCCTCTGCCTCCCAAAGTGCTGAGATTACAGGCGTGAGCTACTGTGTCTGGCCCTTCAATATGTATTATATGTAGCCAGCAATAACTAAATTATTCGTATCAACTGGTCATTTATTTATGGCCAGCAATGAAACAGTTTAGATATAGAGAGTTTCCATTCTTCTTTCAAACTACAAGCAATTCTGATGACACTAAACTTGAGTTCATAAACCTTTCTTAGCTTCAAATTCAGAAAATGTAAATCTAGGTAATAATAGAATCAACCTCACTAGATTATGAGAACTAAAAAGAAAATCTATGTAAAGTGCTTAGCACCGTGTCAGTATTTAGTAAATGTTTGCTGTTTTTAAATGTTTGTTCCATTTTATATCTTATGTTGAATTTCCCTTTAAAATTTAACATGACTGAATCAGAATTCATTTCCTATTTAATCAACATTGTGAAGTGTCAAACATAAATTAAAATATCAAAATGTAATATTCCAAATTTTTTTTACTTAATTTTAAAATTAGTCACATTTAGGGACTTGGCATGTTTGTTTTGTGTTATAAATTAATGATACTTCATTTTAATCTATTATTTACAATAACCAGAAAATTGAATTATAATTGTAATTATAATGAACCATGCTCACTATATTTTATTTTGCTTAAACACTCAACAAAGAAGAAATACTGAACTTGGGAGGTGGGCCCTGTTTTGCTATATTTCAAATAATTGTTTTGTGGTCTTTTTTCCAGTTTGTCCTAAGTGGGTAAAACTTAGGAAAAACCACAGTGAGAAGAAATCGGTCCTGATGCTGATCGTCTGCGGCTCAGCCACCCGAGCCCTGGAGCTCATCAGGTTGGAAGGTTCACCTATTCCGTATCATAAATGTTTTCTGAATAACTGATATATGCCAAACTATTATGTTCTATGTGCTGGAGATGTAGCAATAAACAAAACAGAGTCCCTGCCCTCATGGAATTTATATTTCAGTGGGGGAGACAGATAATAAACAAATGAAGATAGATCATAACATCAGGTACACTGATATGTAAGGAAAAAATAAAGCATGGCAAAGGGATATAAGTAGATCAGGACTACTTTTAAAAGGGTGGTCACAGAAAGCTTCTCTAAGGAGATGACAATTTGATCAGAGACTTGAACAAAGTGAAGAATAAAGCCCAGCAGCTATCTGTAAGAAAAGCATTACAGGTAGAGGGGAGAATAAGCACAAAAGACCCCAAAGATAGGATGCCATTGTAGGATTTTGAGGAGTTACTTGATCTGAATCATCATTTTAAAGGTTCACTTTGGCTGCTGTGTGGAGAGCACACATTATAGAGGACACGGGTAAAAGCAAGGAGATCATACCCCAAACAACCAGTTAGAAGAAAAGATCTGACTTAAAATAGTAACAAGAAAAGACAGAAGCCAGGCACAGCAGCTCATGCCTATAATCCTATCACTTTGGGAGGCTGAGGTGGGAGGACTCCTTGAGCCCTGGAGTTTGAGACCAGCCTGGGCAACATAATAAGACCCCATCTCCATTATAAATTTAAAAAAAAAAAAGAAGAAAAGAAAAGAAAGAAAGAAGAGAAAAGATAGAATACCACGGAATACACTTACCAAAACTTACGTACAGACAGTATCATCTAAGGGATGCAGAAAACTTGAACAAACAAAAATGTATACCATATTCTTGAATAGGAAAACTCAATATTGTAAGCATGTCTGTTTTACTTAGGATAGCCTACAGATTTCACACATTCCTAGTTAAACAATAGAATTGTTTTGTTTTTTTAAACTGGTTAAACGAGTTCTGAATTCTTATGGGATAATATACAACTAAAAATAGGCAAAGAAATTCTGAAAAATAATACTAATGAGAGGATTATATCACTAGAGATTACAAATTATATATACATATATATATACACACACACTCTCTGAAGTCTAAATAATTAACAGTATGGAACTAGCACATACATGACAGATCAGACAAGTGGAATAGAATTGAAAGTTCAGGAACAGACCCCAATGCATATGAAAATGTAGCACATGCCTAAGGTGACAAATCAGAAACAGTAGGGAGAGATGGATTGTTTAATAAATGGTGTTGAACAACTGAGTAGCCATCTGGAAAAACAAAGTTGGATTCGTATCTCACTGCTTATAACAAGATAAATTCCAAATGGAACAAAAATTTAAAGGTAAAGATTATGTTTTAGGCCGGGCGCGGTGGCTCACGCCTGTAATCCCAGCACTTTGGGAGGCCAAGGTGGGCGGATCATGAGGTCAAGAGATCGAGACCATCCTGGCTATCACGGTGAAACCCCGTCTCTACTAAAAATACAAAAAAATTAGCCGGGCGCGGTCGAAGCCCCTGGTAGTCCCAGCTACTCGGGAGGCTGAGGCAGGAGAATGGCGTGAACCCGGGAGGCAGAGCTTGCAGTGAGCCGAGATTGCACCACTCACTCCAGCCTGGGCGACAGAGCGAGCCTCTGTCTCAAAA
>NW_016810413.1:861840-884853 GCF_001698545.2 Rhinopithecus bieti
CTGTAGTCCCAGCTACTCGGGAGGCTGAGGCAGGAGAATGGCGTGAACCCGGGAGGCAGAGCTTGCAGTGAGCCGAGATTGCACCACTCACTCCAGCCTGGGCGACAGAGCGAGCCTCTGTCTCAAAAAAAAAAAAAAAGATTATGTTTTAAAGATAATTAGTCAGTGCTTTACTAAGTACTTTCACGTACCTTTTCATTTACTGTAGTTTTTGTAAAATAAACAAAAAGGCTTCCACTGGTCAGTGGTAACATTCAGCTTTCAGAGAAGAGCTGTGAGAGTCAGATGGGATTTGCTAGGACCAGCTCTCTCTGAGAGCCTGGCTCTGGGCCAGGATTTGACAAGAGACAAAACAAAGGAAAATCCAAGTCATGAAGAAAGAGGAACGTGGTCAAATAGACTAAGGTGCAAATCTAGACACTCAATAGTTATTTACATCTGTTTTTTCTAAATGAACTAATGTAATCATGAATTTAGAAAAGTAGTTGTTAAACTTTAATAGTCCTTCAAACCCTCCTTTCTCCACTGAAGTGGAGACACACATTAAATTGTATCACATTGTGCACATACATTAAATTGTAGCATATAATCTCCCAGTGAAACACTTGTGTTTCTTTCCATTTTTTCTGCTCTAAACATAATTGATCTTGAAGATTCCAACTGCTTCCGGGCAGCTGTACTTACCAGTCCTAAAATCATGGGAATTCACATTGACTTTTCAGTGCTTTAAAAACTACCTCTTTTGGCCGGGCACGGTGGCTCAAGCCTGTAATCCCAGCACTTTGGGAGGCCGAGACGGGCGGATCACGAGGTCAGGAGATCGAGACCATCCTGGCTAACACGGTGAAACCCCATCTCTACTAAAAATACAAAAAACTAGCGCCTGTAGTCCCAGCTACTCGGGAGGCTGAGGCAGGAGAATGGCGTGAACCCGGGAGGCGGAGCTTGCAGTGAGCTGAGATCTGGCCACTGCACTCCAGCCTGGGTGACAGAGCGAGACTCCGTCTCAAAAAAAAAAAAAAAAAAAAAAAAAAAAAACTACCTCTTTTCAGATTCAGATGCTAAGGGCAAAGAGTTTGGCCTGAAGGTGGACTCTTAAAATAAAGCTATCAAATTGATTTGAGCTTTTGTTGTACATAAATTCCTTACTGAGGACATAAAAGTACTGTGTTGTCACACTTCATTTACCAATTTGCAGTATTTTTTTTGTGTCCCCAGTAATACTATGATCCATTTCAAGGTTAGGTGATTTGCAGAAGGTGATTTCTTAGTAGGCACAACAAGCTCTATTCATAAAGACTAATATTTAATAATTCTAACTTTTGTGAGAACATCTGTTCTGTTGAGAGCCGTGACTTACTTTAAATTGTCTTCCTGGTTAACCTTGCCATGGAGAAAGCTTATGTGTAGTAAAAACTTGAGGCAACAGAACTTGTAGAGCATGATTCACTATTTTGCAAACTCGTATGTTTTTACTGGTCAGTATTTCTCAAAATATAATAACGATATGTGAAGGAAACTAATAAACCCATGTTAGGTCTATCCTCCAATATAGGTGATATATAGAAATACGTTCAACAAATGAAAAACAGGTGGTGAAAATAGAAGCAAGGAAAAAGTAAAGAACAGAAAATTAGGTGAAGCCAGCTAGAAATGGTGCTCAAAATCACGTCCATAAAGCCCTGTTCAGTTGCAAAGGTGGACCCAACTGGGGGCCTGCACTTTCCAACAGCCAGGATCTGTTGGGAAATACTATCAGTTGTCAGACTGATGACATTCTGTGGGTTTAAGAAGAAAAAAAAAAAGTTCCCTGAGAAATACAGTTTTTCCCTCTGTGACATAGTGATAGCAGCATTCTCAGTATCATCTGTACAACAAGAATCCTGGATAGATAGTTATGTGGCTGTTTATAGAACAGCTGTTGGTACCAGCTGACGACCTGATGCCACAGTAGAGGTAGAAAGGCAGGCATGTCAGGTGCCACCAGCGTCGTCACCCTCAGAGCTGGTGGTCTGGATTGATGTGGATAGATCTAGCTTCTTGACTACCTAGAAACTAAGTGGACTGCCTGTCCTGCTGGTGTAAGCCAGAGACTGTAAAGCGACAACTCAAAGGCTAAGTTTACCCCACAAGTATTTGGCACCTAAAAAATTTTTGAATGACTTGCCCATATTTAAAATCAGATTGCACATATAAAAATCTAAATTTCTGGCTTCTCTAAAAATCAGAGGATCTTAGGCCCATAATCTCACATCATCACAACTGGCAGAGCTGAGCACTAGTTGACCCCCGTACAGGGGGCATCACTCTCGAGTGCCCCTCAGTCCTCACACCCACCTCCCAGATCACCTCATTTACAATAACCCCCGCCCTCATAGCTTTAATTCCACCAGTCCTTTGTGTCAGTGGTTTTTTCTTACTTTTTTTTCCTTGCTTCTTTGCTTCCTCTTTCCCTTCTTTCCTTCCTCCTTTTCTTTCTTCTGGCTGAAGCTCCATTTCCACCTATAAAATTTTATAGAGAAGCTTAGTCTACAAAGTAGATAAGAAAGGACAGCTCTGACAGAAGGATAGAAGCCCTCCTTCTTTCCCCTTTCCGTGTCATCCCCCGGCTTCCCTCATGGCCACCACAGGCAGACCTTTGTAGATGCCCTTGGCTCCACAGAGAATGGGCTGACATCACCGCTCTAAGATATCTCTTGCAACCAAATTTTGTATGAGAACTGCACTGCATAGTTGGAAGATGAATTTTCTGCCAGGGACCTGAAATACTGGAATTCTGTATTACAAGTGAAAGGCAGATCATGTGTTTCAGTAATCAAGGAAACCTAAGTAAGGTTGACCTTGTGTATGGCAGTGTGAAGCCAACACAGATATGTACCTGAATAAAAGGCTACCCCACTCTCATTGCAAAGATTGGCTAACCTGCAAATCTCCGAATTTGTGTGTATGTATGTGCATATATACACACATATGCACACATCCTTTGAATAAAGCAAGACATAATACTTAAGTAGTCATCGTGGCCTAGAATGAGTTGGTTTTCTTAAGCATTCACCTACTTCTTTTCATTAGGTCGATGACCGCATTTAGAGGAGACAGCAAAGTTATAAAATTATTTGCAAAGCACATAAAGGTAAGCAAGGGCCTGTGATCCCTAAAGGCCTCTCCCAGACCTCAGCTTTTTCTTTTCAACCTCTTCTGCTAATCTCCTTAGCAAGTATTTTATTGAGTTCCTTCCTTATGTAACATTTAACAACTTTTCTGGTTTTTTAAATTCTATGCCTCTGCATACCTACCTCCCCCCTACAGCGGTTGCTTCTGCATGCTCCATCCCTGAGGCTTGACCCTTTGATTCCTTGAAGATTTACCAGTTTTCTAGGGATATGCTCATTTCTGCCCTGGAAGTTGACCCTACACAAGCATAGCTCCATTTGCATTTCACTTTCTTAACTTTGAGATAAAGTTAAGAAATTGGTGTAAAATTGCACTTTCTTAATGACTTCCTTTTCTTCTCTTTCATCTTGGAACAGGTCCAGGAGCAGGTAAAGTTGCTGGAGAAGCGTGTGGTGCACCTGGGTGTAGGAACTCCAGGGAGAATTAAAGAACTTGTTAAACAAGGTATGACAAGAGGGCAGTGGTACTCTTGCCCAGGGCTGGGAGTTTGCCTTACCCACATGTGAGTCTCAGAAACTAAATTCAGGATATACAGAAACCAGACCTCTGTGTTAATTCAGGAAGTAGAAACTCAGCCTTTAATCTCTGAAGCCAACCAGCAAGTATAGCACATTAGGGAATGATAAGGACTGTGGCAAACTGAAGTACATGTGCCCACCTAAACAGAGTCCAATTCCAGCTGCTATAAGCAGGTTAGTGGGTCACATGGCCTTCATTCCACCAGTGCGCGGCCACTGCTTGAGTTGAGCATTCCCGTTCACTCCACGGAGTCTCGGGGAGACTCCCATTTTGAGGGCTGGTATATAAAACATACTAAAACAAAACGTAGTTTCCGTGAATGTAATGCAAGCATTCCATAATTGTTCTTCCCAAATGTGTTTCTCTTTGAGTGCTTTATAGAAAGTACTCTAGACAATATCCACTGGTGGGTTTTGATAGTTTGCCGACTTTCTCAAAGCCAGTAGCCTAAGAACCTGCTAACCTGCCAATTATCTTATTACCTCTTCTACCTACCAGGCAGATTCGATGATTTCTTTTCAATACTTACTTTCAAATTACTTAGGTATTATATCATAGAGGTTTTTTTTAAATAACTGTCTGGAGCTATTCTCAGATTATTTTATATACCTAAAAGTAATGTGCACATCAGTGTAGTAACTCATTTTAGAGATGGTCATTTGCCAGGGAGCAACCAAAAGCCAAAACTACTATTGTTTCTCTCCAGATGAAAACCATCCAGGGTTAGTTGAACCCACTATATGCAGAGTTTTGTACAAATACCAACAAGTAACAAATTTGGCTGCCCCTGACAAGGAAGGGAAACAACACTTTTGAGTTCCTACTTGTACGCAGTGCTACGCTTGACACCCTTACATATGCTATCTCATTTAGCACTCGACAGCATCCTTACAGGCCAGCCATTTTATTTCTTATGAGAGAGAACTAAAGCTCAGAGGGTTATGTCGCCCTCCCCAAGGTCTATGACTCCCAGCTTTCCTGGTTCTAGAGCCTTTTCTCCTCAGGGAGCTCCTGATCCAGCTGAAGAACTAAATGTACATACACTGAGATCGATAGCATGAGGCAGTAAATGCCAAGAGCCAAATGAGCACTTCTATGTGGTACAGGAGTTGAAATGAGAAAGAGATAGTTATGCTGGCCTGAATCTGCAGGGCAGGGTCTTTAACTGATCTTTGAAGTGTGGGGAGGATTGAAATAGGCCGGGAGGGTCAGGGGAAGCATTCACGAATGGGAGAACAGTCCAGTGAGATTCTCAGAAAGCAGGCACATACACATGGTATATCACAAGGAATTAGGAGGAGGCAAAACAGTGTTGCAGTTAAGAGCCCCTGTGATGGACTCAGACCTCCAGATTCAAATCTTAGGTCTAGCAACTTACCAGCTCTGTGACCTTGGCAAGTTACTTCACCCTTCTCAGCCTGTTTGTGCGAACGACCGGGATTGTAATAGCAGCTACTTTAAGGTTTGTTATAAAAACAAAATGCCAATAAACGGCTCAGCGCACTAAGTGTCACACCCTAAACACTTAGCAAATATTAGTTATTTATTAAAGAGACCAACTTTCTTGCTTGGAGACTTTGTGGGCTATAGTGGCAGTTGATGCAATTGGAAAGAAATTTGAGGAAAGCCCTTGAACAGTAAGCCGAGGAGTTTGGATTTTTGTCTTGTGGACATCCTATGGCATTTGAAAGTTAAGGAACAGATGAGAGGCACCAAGGCGTTCTATGAGACACAGATTTGGGAGTGATTGGCTGGGTATCAGGAGAAGCTAAGGATGGACTCTCAGGTTGGTTCCTGTCTCCCTAACAGCTTTTAGCTAAAGATTCACCACCAGTCCCTCCTGGCATCCAGATTTTTTTGTGTGTCACCAGACTTCCCCAACCCCCACCCCATGCAACAGGATTACTCTTCTCTGTATTTAAAAGAAAGAGAGGAAGAGAAAAGCAAAGCTATCCAGACTATTGAAATCAGATCTCTACAGAGTTGTGAGACCTCAATATGCAGGCTTATTTCAGATGGAAAATCATTTAAAGGGCGATTTTTTTTTTTACAATATTAATGAAAATAATTTTTACTTCTGATTCTAATTGGATGAATGGTTTAATATTCATTAACCACAGGTCTTTGGCTACATACAAAGTGTTTAAAGAGAATAGTCCCAGCACCCTAAAAATGGGAAATCTAACAGAGTGACACCAATAGCACATATGTAGCTGTTTATGACTTAATGTTTATATGTTTGATATATAAGGAGAGTTTTCAGTCATTGAACAATATCCCATGACATTGGTATGTGTACAATTACAGACAATTGTGTTGTTTTAATTTAGTAATGAAGGGGATTTTCTGACTGTAGGAGCCTTTGGAAAATGCAAAAATGTACAGAGAAGAAAACAAGTCACTTTAGAGGCAATCTCTTGTTAATAATGAATATATTTCCTTTCAGTCTTTTTTCTATACATTTGTATGTTTATTTTTATACAGCAGCGATTGATTATACTGCATTTCATAACTTTATAACCTACCTTTTTCACTTGCTATATCTCATGAGGACTTACTTTCCTTGTCATGAAGCACGTTTAATTTTTCATTTGTATAGCTACGCTATTTACAATATTCTATTGTAAATTTATTTTTTTGCAATTCTATTATGGTAGACTTTGGGTTGTTTCTAAATTTTTGCTATTATAAATAATATGGCAGTGATCATTTTTGCAAGTAGCTATGTTTATGTTTCTGATGCTTCACTGGGATATGTCATAGAAGGAAATTTATTTTATCAAATAAAAGCATTTTGGCCAGGCACCGTGGCTCATGCCTACAATCCCGGCACTTTGGGATGCTGAGATGGGCAGATCACTTGAGGTCAGGAATTCGAGATCAAATAAAAGCATTTTGAAGCTGTTATATTATGCTCAGTTTCATTCCAGAGAGGCTGTACCTATTGCTTTCCTGCCAGCACTTATATTAAGGGAAGACTGATGATCAACTCATTGTCTTTTCCAGTTCACCATTTTTATTTTAATTTTGCAGAATGTTTTTAATAACAGGCATTTGAATTATAAACAGCATGAACAAGTATTAGGGCAAAGAGGAAAATATTTAAATACCATGAGGAAAAGCTGAGGGGAAGTGCCGCAGGAGAGGAAGGCTGCAGGTACTGTTAACACAAGAGACGTGGAACAGCTTGGAGCAGAGGCAAGAACTGACTGTATGCCCAACTGTGAGACATCTGAGGACTAGATAATCCCTGAGGTCCCCTTCAGCCCTCACAGTCCATAATTGTCTTGTAGACAGACAGGAAAACAGAGAATGGAGTAATTAAGTGATTTACCAACCTCGTCAAAGGATAGCTGAATAGAGCCTATTCATCTCAACTTCCTTTTCTGCCTAAAATGAACCACCCAGCCCTGTCCTCATCTTTCTCCCCACTCACCTCTTCAGAACCATGCAGACTCCATTGACTCAACTCCTCTGAAAGGCAACTACCCAAAACTGCAGGATTTAGCTTAGCAAATGCCTGTCAGGAATGAGACTACAGCCTCTGGGTCTTCATGAAATGGAGGCTTGGCCAGCATGTGAGCATTTGAGGAGCTTAGCAAGAGAGCTTGTCTGCTTTCCTCAGAAGGAGTGATGAGTTGATAAGAAGAGCAAGTCTCAGAGTGCTGCATTTGTTTCCATCAGGGAAGGGCAGCACTTCCTGTGCAGAGATGAGTTACTGGGGGAGAGGACAACATATGAGACAAAAAGTAACCCGGAGAATAAAAAATCATTTTAATAAGCTTATGTCATGAGGTCTTTACTGCAGCAACTCTGTCCCTCTCTTTCAGGTGGCTTTAATTTGAACCCCTTAAAATTTCTGGTTTTTGACTGGAACTGGAGAGATCAGAAGTTGAGGAGAATGATGGACATTCCCGAGGTACCACGTAACCAGCAGTTGCTTTTAATCATTTTTTCTCTATTTGAACTTGAGTTCAAACACAGTAATAAAGTATTTGACATGAGGAGCCAGCACATTTTAGATTTTGAAATGATTTCTATCTTCTCTAATCTGAGCTAACTATAATTATAGAGGCCACCTCCTCCCCTTACACATAACTGTATCCTTTCCATGTGTTTCATGGGAATCGGCTCTGTTGCTCCTTAAATGACCAATGGCCTCTCCTCACTAGGGACCATTTTGAGAAACAAGAAGATCTGAAGAACCTGCACTTTTCCTGTGCCTTTCTTTGTAGACACACTCGTCTTTGTCTTTCATTCTTATATGTGCACTTTTGGCTCGGCTTGGGGAAGCAGGGGTACAAACTTGCCTCTTTGCCAGCATCTCCACATCCCCAATAACCCACTTACTTAATTTAGAAAGATATTTTTATTTCATGGGGTGGGGAAATTTTTTGATGTCTCAGTGGATTAGAATTGAATGATTGAATGCCTTTATGGGCACAGTATTAGCTCATTATATATTTTTAAAAGCAATTCATTATCATCATAATGTGAAAAATTGACCTTGCCACCTACCATGCTAGCATGGGGCTAATTGTTCAATCTAGCCAGATGCTTCACAGTAGCTGTTAGAAAAAAAAAAATGGTTACCAGTCACCAACCAAGAACAAACCATGGCAGTAACTATCAAAGAGTCTTGGAAATACTCTTCCAAACATGCTGAATGAATTAATCAATCACATAAAACTATATCTCCAGATTGACCAAACCTGATTATAATTCATCGGTGAGTTATTTCAGACATCAGTTCAGGTTAAAAAACAGTTTGCTCAGTTACACACACACACACACGCACACACACATACGCAGTTGTGCATTTTTGTCCCCTGAATTGACTGGTTTCTTAAAACTGGTGTAACAAATATGATATCAGGCATGAGGCCACAGTTGATTATTTCAGTTATAATATTAAATCTGACTAACCTACTAAGTTTCTAATTCTAATAATAAGAAATATCCAAAAATATTTTGTCTCCCATAGTTATTTTTATTCTGTTGCTGTCATTCTTAGCAGTTATCCTAAGGCAATAAAATCCTATACTGAACTATCATATATAATCTTGCTTACAGAAAGCACACTGCGGAGTCCCTGAAACACCTTTATATAGCATTTTATTTTGAATGGCTGCACTTTAATGAACCTAATGTTTTATATAGTACCTCTTCCTTCATTTATATAAATATTTTAATTCTGCCAGGCATGGCGGCACACACCTGTAATCCTAGCCCTTTGGGAGGCTGAGGTGGGAGGATTACTTGAAGCCAGGAGTTCGAGACCAGCCTGGGGAACAAAGCAAGACCCTGTCTCTACAAAACAATAATAATAATAGGCCAGGCGCAGTGACTCACACCAGTAATCCCAGCACTTTGGGAGGCCAAGGCAGGCAGATCACTTGAGGCCAAGAGCTCAAGACCAGACTGACCAATATGGCAAAACCCTGTCTCTACTAAAAATACAAAAATTAGCTAGGTATCGTGGCACATGCTTCTAATCCCAGCAACTCAGAAGGCTGAGGCATGAGAATCACTTGAACCCGGGAGGCAGAGATAGCAGTTAGCCAAGATCACGCCACTGCACTCCAGCATGGGCAACAGAATGGGACTCTGTCTCAAAATAATAATAATAATAATAATAATTTTTAAAATTTCAACTCTGAATCAAATGTGTGTTAGGACTTTTGCCCTCTCTGATTCTGGCCATAACAGCTGGGTAAATACCAAGGAGTCCTGATGGTTGAATTTATTCACCAAGACCATTTTGGCTTGATCTTAATCTTTTTTTTTTTTTTTTTCCTTTTCTCTCATTTAGATAAGAAAGGAGGTATTCGAACTTCTGGAAATGGGAGTGCTCAGTCTGTGCAAGTCAGAATCTTTGAAACTGGGCCTTTTCTAAGTCTGTGTCCTAATGAAGATTCCAGTCTTCACAGTGGAAGTTGCATCTTATTTAATGATTCTGATACATTGCAAGCACTCAGTAAATATCAGCAAATAGTTTATGTTAACTGTGTCAGCAGATGGATCACTGGAATGTGGGGATTCCGAAACAGGAATAAATCTGTCCTTTTGACAACTCTCTTATATAATAAAGTATCACCAGCTTGTGTGTGATCCTTGTTGAGCAGACCGAGTTTTTCTGTCACCAACTGGTTTCTGATGTAACTGTTCAGGAGAAAGGAAAGAGCAGCTGGGTGACCTTAGGCAAGCCCCTTACCTCTCTGAGCCCCATCTCATCAGCTCAAAGTGGGAATGTCTTACAGCATTGTTGAGGGTTCCAGGAGATAGTACATGGGGAGCAGATTTGTAAACTCTGAGGCATGGTCCCAGCAAAAAGGGTGGCAGGTATATTAGTCCATTCTCACATTGCTATAAATAACTACCTGAGACTGGGTAGATTATAAAGAAAAGAGGTTTGACTCACAGTTTCACAGGCTGTATAGGAGGCATGCCTGAGCGGCCTCAAGAAACTTACAATCACAGCAGAGGGTGAAGGGGAAACAAGCACATCTTCACATGGTGACAGGAGAGCAAGAGAGTGAAGGGGGAAATGCTACACACTTTTAAACGACTAGGTCTTGTGAGAACTCACTCCGTATCATGAGAACAGCTTAAGAGCAAGGGGGAAGTCTGCCCCTATGATCCAATCACCTTCCACCAGGTCCCTCCCCCAACAATGGGAATTATAATTCAACATAAGATTTGGGTGGAGACACAAAGCCAAACTGTATCATTCCACCCTGGCCTCTTCCAAATTTCATTTCCTTCTCACATTTCAAAACACAATCATGCCTTCCCAACAGTCCCCCAAAGTCTTAACTCATTCCAGCATTAACTCAAAAGTCCAACTCCAAAGTCTGATCTGAGACAAGGCAAGTTCCTTCCACCTATGAGCCTGTAAAGTTAGTTACTTCCAAGATACAATGGAGGTACAGGCATTGGGTAAATGCTCCCATTCCAAGTGGGAGAAACTGGTCCAAACAAAGGAGCTAAAGGCCCCATGCAAGTCCAAAACCCAGCAGGGCACTCATTGAATCTTAAAGCTCCAAAATAATCTTTGACTCCATGTCTCACATCCAGGCCATGCTGATGCAAGGAATGGGCTCCCAAGACCTTAGGCAGCTCTGCCTCTGTGGCTCTGCAGGGTACAGTTTCCATGGTTGCTTTCACAGGCTAGTGTTGAGTGCATACAGCATATCCAGGTACACAGTGTAAGCTGTCAGTGGATCTATCATTCTGGGGTCTGGAGGATGGTGGCCCTCTTCTCACAGCTCCACTAGGCAGTGCCCCATTGGGGACTCTGTGTAGGGGCTCCAACCCCACATTTCCCCTCTGCACTACCCTATAGAGGCTCTCCATGAGGGCTTCGCCCCTGTAGCAGACTTTTGCCTGGACATCAAGGCATTTCCATACATCCTGTGAAATTGAGGCAGAAGATCCCAAACCTCAACTCTTGCCTTCTGCACACCCATAAGCCCAGTAGCACGTGGAAGCTGCCAAGGCTTGGGGCTTGCACCCTCTGAAGCAATGGTTCAAGCTGTACCTTGGCCCCTTTTAGCCACAGCTGGAACCGGGCAGCTGGGAAGTAGGGTGCCATGTCCTAAGGCTACACAGAGCAGCTGGGCCCAGGGCCTAGCCCACGAAACCATTTTTCCCTCCTAGGCCTCTGAGCCTGTGTGGCAGGGGGATGCTGCCACGAAGGTCTCTGAAGTGCCCTGGAGGCATTTTCTCCATTGTTTCGGCTATTAATATTCAGCTCCTCTTGGGCAAACTTCTGTAGCTAGCTTGAATTTCTCCTCGGAAAATGGGTTTTTCTTTTCTACCACATGGCCAGGCTGCAAATTTTCAAACTTTTATGCTCTGCTTTGCTTTTAAATATAAGTTCTCTTTCCTTATGCAAATGAGCATAGGCTTTTTAGAATCAGCCAGGCCACCTCTTGAACACTTTGCTGCTTAGAAATTTCTTCTGCCAGATACCCTAAGTCATCTCTCCCAAGTTCAAAGTTACACAGATCCCTAAAGCAGGGGCACAATGCCACCAGTCTCTTTCCTAAAGCACAGCAAGAGTGACCTTTGCTCCAGTTCCTGATAAGTTCCTCATCTCCATCTGAGACCACCTCAGCCAGGACTTCATTGTCCATATCACTATCAGCATTTTGGTTAAAACTGTTCAAGTCTCTAGGAGTTTCCAAACATTCCCTCATATTCTTGTCTTTTTCTGATCCCTCCAAACTGTTGCAACTTCTGCCCATTACCCAGTTTCAAAGTTGCTTCCACATTTTTAGGTATCTTTATAGCAATGTCCCCCTGCTCTGGTACCAATTTTCTGTATTCTTCCATTTTTACACAGCTATGATGAACTACCTGAGACTGGGTAGTTTATAATGAAAAGAGGTTTAATTGACTTCCAGTTCCACAGGCTGTAAAGGAGGATAGCTGGGGAGGCCTCAGGAAACTTAAAATCATGGCAGAAGATGAAAGGGAAGCAAGCACATCTTCACGTGGCAACAAGACAGCGAGAGAGTGAAGGGGGAAGTGCTACACACTTTTAAACAACCAGATCTCGTGAGAACTCACTATCATGAGAACAGCAAGGGGGAAATCCACCCCTATGATCCAATCACCTCCCACCTGGTCCCTCCCCCAACACTGGGAATTACAGTTCCACATGAAATTTGGGTGGGGACACACAGCCAAACCACATCAGCAGGATAGTGGTAGAAAGAGCATCAAGTGAATTTGGCACTTTGTAAACATATAAAAAGACAACAATATAATCACAGTTATCTTACTCATTAACTTTTTTTTTGTTTTGTTTTCTATTTTGAAACTTCAGGCTTAATAGAAAAGTTTAAAAAATGGAGAATTCCCATATCTTCTTCCCTGAGCTTTCCCAGTGTTAACTTCTTGTATAACCATAATAGAGTTATCAAAACTAAGAAGTCATCACTGGTACCATATAATTAACTAAACTACAGAGTTCATTTGGATTTCTCCAGTTTTTCCACTGATGTCCTTGTTCTATTCCAGGATTCATTTTAGGATCCCACATTGCACTTACTTAGTTGTTGTGTCTCTTTGGTTTCTTGAGACCAGTGACAGTTCCTCAGTATTTCCCTGTCTTTCATGACCTTCACACTTTTTTGAAGAGTATCCATCGTGTATTTTGTAGAATGTCCTTCAATTTGGATTTGTCTGTAATGTTCTCATGATTTGATTGAAGTTATGCATTTTTTGACCAGACTACTACAGAAGCGAGTATGTCCTTCTGGATTTATTATATCAGGGGTACATAATGTTAACATGTCTTATTACCAGTGATGTCAACCTTGATCACCTGGCTAAGGTGCTATCTGCCAGTTTTTTCTACTATAAAGTTATTATCTTCCCTTTATAATTAATATTTATTTTAGGGGCAATACTTTGAGGCTATACAAGTATCTGTTTTTCCTCAAACTTTTGCCTGCTAATTCTAGTGAACATTGGTATTTCTTGCCTGCAACAGCCATTACTGTAATGGTTTTTCTATTTTTCTCATTCCTTCAACATGTGTTACATTTATTACAGAATTCCTCTTTAAGAAATAATTATCTCTTTTCCCCCATTTACTTGTTTGTTCAATTATTTATTTACATCAGTATGGACTCGTTGATACTTATTTTATTCTATGAGTTATAAGGTAATAGTATTGTTTTTTATTTGTTGCTCAAATTCACTTACTTTTCTTACTCACTTAAATAATGTTGATTGGTTACCCACTCTGTGCCAAGCACTGTGTTTACAACTTTCATTTATATATAAGCTGTCATGTTTAATCACTGAAATAGTCCCAAAGGAAAAAGTGTTATAAGTCACATTGTATAGACAATGAAACTAAATCTGAGAAGGGACATATACTAGTTTAGTAGCAGAACCAGAAGTCAGACCCAAGTCTCCCATATCCACTTCAAGACACCCAACTTATCTGGAGACTGAAGCGTATACAGCAAAGAAGAGATAGGAAAGCAAACAGATGCCAGTACTAATATATAAAATTCAAATTTTTTGAAATTGTAAATGAGCCTAACAGGCTAGCAAGTCAAAGTCCAGGAAATCACACAGGCCTGCATACCAACAACTTGTTGCTCATGCACTTTGCACCTCTGTGGTCCGAAAGCCACAGAGGGACTCAGAGGAAAGAGGAGTAGGTTCCATTCTCCAGGATTCCCACTAGAGCCCAATAAGTTATAAGAAAAACAACTACTACAGAATGAACATTTAAGCTATCGCTAAACTTAACCCTATCATTTTCATCCCTTTAGCCCTAAGAAGGGAGATATTCTTGGGCGATGGTAAGAAAGAAAATGGACCACATACCTTCTCAATAGAGGCATTTAACTTCCTGTTAAGTGACATGTCTTAGATAAATATGGGAAAAAAAGCCATCAGGTATGATTGTTATCAGAGGAGAGCTCTGCAAATTAAGACACTGCAGTCTGTGCTGTCAGAATTCAGACCAATCTGCCAAGCTGCTATGAATTCACCGAAACATGAGACTATCGTGAATATTACATGTGTGTATCCATATAATGTATGTGTATATTTAATATATATTTTTATATTTAGCATATATATTTTCATCCCAGCAGTTAATAGGAAAGACAATGAAATATAAGGCAAATGTCTTATATTTGCCCCAAATATGCAAATGTCTGCTAATGCCTGAGAAGGCTATTTAAATGAAAACAAGTTAGAAATCACTTCAAAATTTTTCTTTGTTTCCCTTTTTTTTTCCTAAAAAAAAAAGAGAGATGGGATCTTGCTCTGTCTCCCAGGCTGAAGTGCAGTGGTACCATCATAAGTCACTGCAGCCTCAAACTCCTGGGCTCAAGTGATCCTCCCACCTCAGCCTCCCAAAGTGCTGGGATTACAGGCATGAACCACTGCACCTAGACTTTGACATTTCTAGTGATACCACAGTATATCCGCTGTTAACAAATCGCTGTATTGGTATCAATCTAGATAGAACAGTGATTCTCAAACATGGGCAATAGAGGCCGGGGATGCAACTAAACATTTTACAATCTTACAGGACAGCCTTCACAACAAAGAAACATCTGGCCCAAGATGTCAGTACTGCTGAGAAAAAAAACCCTGTTCTGGAAATATCGAAGGGCAACGCATATAAGGTATATTTGTACATTGAAAGTAGATTTATTTAGAAGAGGGAAATAGATGAATGTAAAAGTACCTGGAGAATGTATATCTAGCTGTCTCTCAAGAATATTGTCCCAGAAATATTTGTACTTACTACCTGTGATGGCTAATTTTAATGTGGCAACTTGGCTAGGCCATAGGATACCCAGATAGTTGGTTAAACATTATTCTGGGTGTTCTGTGATGGTATATTTGCATGAGATTAACATTTAAATCGGTAGACCTGAGCAAAGAGGATTGCCCTTCATAATGTGAGAGGGCCTCGTCCTGTCAGTTGAAGGCCTGAATAGAACAAAAGACTGACTCTCCCCAACCCCCCAAGAGAATTCTACCTGACTGCCTTCTAACTGTAACATTGGCTCTTCCTGGTTCTATGGCAGCCTGTTGGCCTTCAGACTTGCATTGGGACATCAGCTCTGCAGATTTTGGGCTTGTCAGCCTCCATAATCACGTGAGTCAATTCCTTATAATGTACATATATGGTCATATAATCTACTGGTTCTGTTTCTCTGGTGAACCCTGAGTAATACACCACCTGTGAAGCTCCTTTTAGTCTGGGATTTGGGTTAGCTGGTTTTGTTGTTTTATAAACTGTCTAAGAAACACTATTCTCATTGGTTTTTTGCTGTAATTACCCTCTTGCTAGGCATTATGTAATATAATCCCATCCAATCCAATGTTGGAATAAGTATTTGAATCACAAACATACCCCAATGTTGTGTAGGTCAACCCTGTTCTTATAATCTAATCTCATAGCTTTTTACTGCCTTTTAAACCCAAGCTCTTGACCATGTTTATTTAGTAAAACAAATGGTAAATGTTAACTAGAAGTGTTCACTGCCATCTTCTCACACAAGGCTGTCTGATACCAGCAACCGTACTAGTTGCCACCTCCAAATTAGATTCAAATGTCATGCTGAAAATTTCCCATTGGTATTTTGCTCTTTACACAGTTTGTAAGAGGAAAGTTTTAACTCTGAATTGGAAACTTCCTAATGTAAGCATTTGCATCAATTTTGTATTCTTTCAAACCAGGTACATTTGTCAAAGTCATTACTTTCTTTGATACAAAAATAGTCCAGGATGTCTTCTCTGTCTAATGTAACTTAATAAAAGGGAAGATTAGATTAGAAATTCACATGCTCCCTAATTTTAAAAATTCTAATTCTAAATCTTAAATACGTTTTAAAAAAAGTAATTATTAATTACTAATGGCCTAAGGAAAATAATGTTAGTGGATTTCTAACAAGGGAAAAAACCCAGAACCAGACCTAATATTGTACTTCAATGTTGAACATCTCACTGATTATCTTCCTCTTCCTTTCTCTGGCCTCATTCAGGCTACTCCAAAGCATGCACTTAAGAGAGGTTAGGAGGAGATGTTTTTAATCTACATTTTCTACTAGTCTTTTTTATGGATGAAAAAAAACTGGAAGCTGCTGAGATGAGACATCTGTGTTCTACAATTCCCTGTTTGCTGCTCTCTTCCTATCACAAATAGCAAAGTTAGCTATGATCTGAGAGCATTTTTCCAATTTAGTTTATATTCATGTTAAGCCACAGCCACATTTGGAGAAAAGCTGACAGACCTAACTTTTATTTTTTTGTATTAATCTCCAAGGATCTAGGCAAGTTCCTAAAGATAAATCCATTTCCCCCTCTCAGGAAGGGCTTGCCTTGAATTACTCACCAAATCCCAGAAATAGCCCATCGTGATTGCTTCCTAGTGTCACCAGATGTTGGTTCTGCAGACCTTGCCAGGGACTATCCATCCTAGGCATGACATTTAGCACAAGAACCTTTTTGAGCCTAAGTCAGTTATACTCAGTAATGGCTGGTTGGAGAGAGCTGAGCTCCCGTTAAATACCAGATCTGGTTAAGGAATAATCCAGGAAGCAGAAAGACTTTGCAACTTCAAAGGAAGGGTTCACATAATTCATTTCACATTACCATTATGTGGTATTACTATGAGTAAAAATGTTCTAAATGTCCCAAAAGTATCTGAGTCACCTGCAGGACCAAAATGGAGGAGAGACCACAGCATCGCCCGTCCAGATTGCCAGACAACTCTGCCCTGAAGCAGCAGGAGTTACCCGCCCACCGGCTATATTTCACGGCCAGGAGAGTCCTCTTTGTCTTTTTCACAACAGGAATATTCTCCCTTTGTATGGGCATCATCCTTATATTGTCTGCAAGGAGCACTCAGGAAATAGAGGTTTGTCCCATCTTACGTTTTGAATGCAGTTTCTGAGAATTTTCAGCTTTGGCACCATACGTGAGTATGGTCAGTTTGAGAACACAGCCCCTCAAGAGCGTCTGTATGAGATGGGATCATCCCTCTTTCTGCTGGCAGTCACAGATGGTGACAGAGTCTGTGTAGAGTGGCTTTGTTCATCCCTGCTCCCTCTTGAGGGCAGTTACTCTCATGCCAGTGAGTTCAGACATATTTGTGTGCAAGGGACTGACAAAGTTAGAAGCTTTTTTTTTTTTTTTTTTTTTTTTTTGAGATGGAGTCTTGCTCTGTTACCCAGGCTGCCGTGCAGTGGCACAGCCTTGGCTCACTGTAACCTCCACCTCCCGTGTTCAAGCAATTCTACTGCCTCAGCCTCCCTAGTAGCTGGGATTACAGGCACCTGCCACCACACCTGGCTAATTTTTTTGTATTTTTATTAGAGATGGGGTTTCACCATGTTGGCCAGGCTGGTCTTGAACTCCTGACCTCATGATCCACCTACCTCGGCCTCCTGAAGTGCTGGGATTATAGGCGTGAGCCACTGCGCCTGGCTGAAGCTTTTTTCTTATGCTGGCAGGGAAGAGACCAAGTGACTAATAGAGGCAGAAGGAGAGTCAAGGCCACATGACTGCCAGAGACCCATGAGTCATATTGATAAAAAGAGCAAAGTGTCGGCCGGGCGCGGTGGCTCAAGCCTGTAATCCCAGCACTTTGGGAGGCCGAGGCGGGCGGATCACAAGGTCAGGAGGTCGAGACCATCCTGGCTAACACAGTGAAACCCCGTCTCCACATAAAAAATACAAAAAATTAGCCGGGCGAGATGGCGGGCGCCTGTAGTCCCAGCTACTCGGGAGGCTGAGGCAGGAGAATGGCGTGGACCTGGGAGGCGGAGCTTGCAGTGAGCTGAGATCCGGCCACTGCACTCCAGCCTGGGCGACAGAGCGAGACTCTGTCTCAAAAAAAAAAAAAAAAAAAAAGAGCAAAGTGTCCAAGATACAGATCTTCAATATTGCCCCACTTTCAAGCATTGTGTCTTTCCCTTTGCAGATGAACTCCCTCTGAGATCCAGGAAAGACAAAAGCCCAAGTCTTTCTGGCATCTTAAGGATATTTAGCAAAACTAAGTTCTACTCAGAGTGAGAAAAGCTGATGCTGAGGGCAGACCTCCCAGGAACAAGCCTTTTGCCAACTTAACAAGCTGTTTGAGGATGAGAATCCCTGAAGCTGGTCTAGAGAGGGAAGACAAGAGCTAGTCTAAGGCTTGATTGGCCATGCCCATATTCAATCTAATGAATTAAGTATATGTTTCATCCATATCAACTCCAGGCAGATTTCTGGACATCCCAGACCGCATGAGCTCCACTCTGAAAGAGGTAACCATGGAAAGCTGATCTATTCCCTCTCCCCGCATGGCTACTGGCAAAATTAAGATGAAGGCCAAGTCTACCAACATTAGTTTACAATTTTTGAGTGTCGGCTCAGTGCGGTGGCTCATGCCTGTAATCCCAGCACTTTGGAAGGCTAAGGCGGGTGGATCACCTGAGGTCAGGAGTTCAAGACCAGTCTGGCCAACATGGTGAAACCCTGTCTCTACTAAAATACAAAATTAGCCAGGCGTGGTGGTGCATGCCTGTAATTCCAGCTACTCAGGAGGCTGAGGCAGGAGAATCACTTGAACCTGGGAGGCAGAGGTTGCAGTGAACAAAGATTGCACCTCCACACTCCAGCCTGGGTGACACAGCGAGACTCCATCTCAAAATAAAATAAAATTTATAAGTGTCTGAAGGTGCCTAAGGGTTCTGTTGACTATGCAGAAGAGTAAGATGAGGAAGAGTGGATTCGTGCCCTCAATGAGCTGAGAACAGAATAGGTGAAATAGTATGTAGTAAGAACAGAGAGCTTAGCTATGGCTGGCTGTTTACTGCATCACCACCCGCTTCCTTGCACATTGCCCAGTATGTGATAGGCACACACTTATTGAAAGAATGGACTAGGGCAGATAGTGTAGAACCCAAAGAGGAAAATGTCTTTTCAGGCTCTACTCCTCCTCCCAAAGCACACTGCTCTGTTGCCTCTCTACTTAACATTTTTTCCTCCCCACTTCCAGCTCCCAGAGCTTATCTCCCTGGGAATTAAATGACAGCAAGACCTCCAGTGTTATATGTAAACTCCCACCAGCCTCCACCATGTGGCAGAGGCAAAATGGCAGGAGGAGATGAACCTTACCTTGCTGAAGGGGATAGCAAAGGAATGGGCTTACAACGTTGATGTCCATTTCCACAGAGTTCATGCAATTTACTTTTCTACTTTCTTCCTCACCAATCCCTTTCATTCTGGTTCTTCCTTCCCACGTCATTCTTTCTTCCTCCCTTGCAACCCTGCCCCCCACCCACCCATTGTGGAGTGCAGCCTTCACTAAGAGGTACCCATGCATGAGAAGGTGACCTCATTCCATACCAACTATTGGCCATGGCCACTCCGCAAACAGAATGCTTTTATCTCATGAAATCTACAGGCATTTTCCAACTAACTTTGTTTCTTTAGTTGCTTCAGATAGGATTGCTTCTGACACTTCACTTTTATACTCAAAAACCAGTGTTTCATTTTATTGGGTGATAATATAGAGTACACACTCCAGGCCAATGTGATCAGGCACAGACATCATAGAAAAGACTTCTGAGCCTTTCTTCTCACTCAGCCCTGGGGTACAAGGATGTGCTCTCTCTGCAGTTCACTTTAAACAAGAATAATTTCTGCCTCTCCAAAATTCTATGAGAAGCAGACTGTGATCGTTGCTCCATCTCATAGCTATTCATGTACAAGTCCACTCAAGCAGCAAACTGAGGATACTGTCATTGCATAGACAATAGATAAGGGATTTTTTTAGGCAAAAAAGCACCATGGATATCAACTACTCAAAAATTATTTGATCATGAAATATTTTCTTGAGTACTACATTGATAGAACTCACAAGAGGAATTCATGAAGTAGCATGTATACTACTACAATAACCTCACAGATCAATTAATTGCTGCATGAAATGATGTTGATGGGCAAAATGTGGGCCCTAGAGGTTAAGCACTTAACTCAAGGTCAGAGATTGGCTGAACTAGAACCCCAGTTTCCTCAGACACCATTCAGTATGCTGTCTCTCCATTGGGATACGGCCCTGTTCTTTAATGCTTTTTATAAATTGAAATGTAGTCCACGAACAGAAATGGCATAAACATTTTCAAAATAATAGTTCAAGTCTTGCTGTGTATTTAAAGAATGATTTAGCTACATATAAGCATCTAAGTAAGTGTAGCATTTTCACTAATCTTCAATTTAGTGTTCACACTTCACCTTTGGGCTTCAAAACCCTTAGTAGCTTTACAAGGATGCAAAATTCCTTCTGTCTTCCTTATTAGTCTTCCCTTCAAAGGAATCTTAACTTCTACTAGCACCTTACCAAGGAGAAAGCCACTCCCTTGCTTCCCTGCTCCTCACACTCCCATAATCGTCTAATCACTCCTCAAGACAGTGAGGGCAAGGCAGAAGCAGCCCACTGCAGCACCCAGGACAGCCCCAGGGCCCCTGAGATGAACATTCTTGCAGATAAGGCAGAAGTACAGCCCTGTGCCCACTCTCCTGAGCCTCTCCTCTTTACTTTTCTAGCTGCATCTTCACAGAACTCAGTGCCTCAGCCAGAGCTCACAGGAGCCACCCATTTGGGACATACTACCCTTTTTTTTTTTTTTTTCTTTTTTTAAGGAGTCCATTAAACTATTTTTCACAGAATTGTACTTTTAAAAAACAGAATGCAACAGCATTTTAGGACCAGAATAATTCAACATATGTCAATAATCTTACATTTTGGAAACACTTCTTTTTCTGTTTGGTCATTTTTAATAACTTCCTCTGGATGCCATGTAGAATAATTCACTAGTATAAATATTTTCCATACAATAGAATGGAAAAACAGTGAAGTGACTTCCCCATAAAGTTGATTAGACTCAGGATGTAAGCCTAGTTCTCATGAGTCATTGACTAATACCTTCCTAGTAACTGACACCTCTTTATGATCGGGGGTAAAGCTTCATCACAACGGGTTATATAAATATGCAACAGAAACACTGAACTCTGGGCCAGTGGCAAAATGCTGCCAGTCCCCAGATAAAAGACTGTGGGAAGGCCCACACCTCCTGAACATCCCCAGAAACACTGGCCCTACACATGGGCTGCCACATTCGTGTCCCAGACTCTATGCGCCTGACCCAGACAGGCGGAGACTTGGTTGGACTCCAGATTTGAATTTTAAGATATGTACCCATGTAACTTTTTAATTAATCGTTTTTTTCCTTGCCTGACAGATTAATTACACAAGAATATGTGCAAATTGTGCAAAACTGCGGGAAAATGCCTCTAATTTTGACAAAGAATGCACCTGCTCTATTCCCTTTAACCTTTCAGGAAAAATGATGGTAGGTGAAATTCAAGAAACTTCAGTTGACTTTACACTGATCTATTCCTATGTAACACTTAGCAGTAAGTTCACAATTTCCATGAAATGCTTTCCAAAACTGAAAATATAAAAAATAAAGCAGGACGGTGGTGGGGAATCCGAAAGAGTGTTGAGTTCATATCCCCTCCCTCCTTTTTGAGTATTATTCTCCTCCTTTGTTTCTTTGTTTCTAAGTTGCACAATTCTTTACCTATCCAACTTTGTAACATAAATCTTATCTACCAAACAGGTTTTACTCTAAATATCAGCACAGGAACTGTGTGTGAATTTACATGGAATTTAACCACTAATTTTATAGTGAGAAAATTAATGTGCTAAGAGGTGAAGTAACTTAGCTAAGGTCACACAGTAGGTTGGTGTCAGGGGTCTCCCCAAGTCATTCCACATGTGCAATTACCTATTTCCCAAGGGGACAGTCTGGCTGTCAGGCACTGTGAGAAATGCCAAATAAATATTGAGAGAAGTCCCCACTCACGGGCTGATTTAAGTCTCATGTTAGTCAAGTCCTCTGAGAAGCAGATGCCAAGACAGGGTTAGACATCCGAGAGATTTACTGGGCAAAGCCTCTGAGGGGAAACGGGGAAGGAGCAGGAGGAGGTTGGGAGAGCGCTGATCCTTAGAAAGGGGAGGGGAGGAGAAGAGAGAAGGAAGGAGGGAGGGGAGGAGAGAAGTGAGGAATGTTTTTCAGGAGGTGATGAGTCTGGTTTGGAACCAGCTGAATTTCAGGTGGGAGCAGGGCCTTGAGGTAGAATGCTCAGTGAGCAGCTCAAGAGAAGGCCGCCCTGTACCTAGATTCAGCCCATGTAGAGTTACTTATGAAGGGGAAGGATGGGGGACCGGGTCCGCGTGGAGGATGCTGCAGGGGGAAAGGTGCCGTGTCCAGAAACAGAACAGGACCTTAAAGTACATTTGAGGAGTTGAAGGAAATCAAATTTTTCATTTGATTAAGTCTTGACTAACAAGTAAGACTGTGAAGGCCATGAAAAGGCTCCTCTCAGATCTCCTGCAGGGAGTGTAATTGAGGGATATCACCAGCTGCTGTGCTCTGAAAGCAGTGTGTTTGCACCAAGGTCATGCTTCCACGGCCACCTCAGCCAGTGGCTGAGCACAGCAGGGACATCGAGGTGGGTTCTTTCCTGGGACTGGGGACTCTTCTGATGGGTGTCTTTGGGGATTTCCTGTCAGCCTTGCTGAAACTTTTTTTTTTATTATTATTATACTTTAAGTTCTAGGGTACATGCGCATAACGTGCAGGTTTGTTACATATGTATACTTGTGCCATGTTGCTGTGCTGCACCCATCAACTCGTCAGCACCCATCAATTCATCATTTATATCATGTATAACTCCCAATGCAATCCCTCCCCCCTCCCCCCTCCCCATGATAGGCCC
>NW_016810413.1:885688-890736 GCF_001698545.2 Rhinopithecus bieti
CATTCTAACTGGTGTGAGATGGTATCTCATTGTGGTTTTGATTTGCATTTCTCTGATGGCGAGTGATGATGAGCATTTTTTCATGTGTCTGTTGGCTGTATGAATGTCTTCTTTTGAGAAATGTCTGTTCATATCCTTTGCCCACTTTTTGATGGGGTTGTTTGTTTTTTTCTTGTATATTTGTTTGAGTTCTTTGTAGATTCTGGATATTAGCCCTTTGTCAGATGAGTAGATTGCAAAAATTTTCTCCCATTCTGTAGGTTGCCTGTTCACTCTGATGGTATCTTGGCCCTTCCTCCCTCACTCTCTTCACCCTCTCTTACTACCCTCCTTCCTTCCTTTCTTCTTTCCTCTCTCCTTTTGTCTTGAGGGCTCAGAATGCTAAAGTTTTTGGAAAAAAAAAAAAAAAACCCAAAAGGGCTTCAATTCCCATCTGTCAGTGTCCTTCAAAACTAAAACAGCAAATGAAGTGTTACCAGCTGCTAACCATTCCCTTCAGGCAGAGCCTTCTCATAAAAACCCAACTAAACTACTTAGAGCAATCACAGGGCCTTCAGCTTGGCAGCTACCATGCATGACACTGCGGAACCACAGCAATGAATCCACGCAAGACTCTGTCTTAAAATAAACAAAGAAATCCTGCACAAAGTGCCACTGAATTTAAAGAGAAGAAACACCATAAAGTGAATTGTGCTTCCAGGGACCATCAAGAAGATGATCTTGGAGGCCTCGTTCAGCTAAATCTTGGACAAAGAATCACTGAAAAGAGGTTATGGAAACACCCCAGTCCCTAGTATGCCGAGTATTCTGTGCCTGTTTATTTTGTCATTTATGTGAACATATAACTCTGATTAAGTAGAATTCTCTTTTTAGCTTCCAAGAAAATGTAAGGTAAATTGCATTCTGTGGATTTCATATTTTCTATCACCATGGGTCAACAATAGAGGTTCCTGCTTTAGATGAGGAGATGTAATGGGTCCTTCCCACTAAGCCTGGCTTGCTTGCCTTCATGCCAACACTCCCTGTTGACTTGATGCAGCCTGCTTCTTCGCCATGGCCCAGCATCTCCTTTTTCAGTGTTCCGGAAATTATTCTCTTACAAGTGACTGAGCTCTTCAGCCTTTCTTGCATTCTAAAGCTGGCCACATTTACCATGACTTTCCTTCCCTGTTTACCATGGGTAGCACCTCCCATTTTCCATACTCATCTTAAAGAAGATGCTCTTAAGGTCCTTAGGAAATAAGGCCAAAGCCTTTCCAAAATGCTGTTTTTTCACAGGGTAAAAGAATCAATGGACTCAGGGACTTATAAAGGAATGCTTTTGTACTTCTAGCACTGAATATAGCACCCAACACATGGGAAGCACTTAATAAAAGTTAGGCTTTTATATTTTTGGAGTCAGGTCTTCATTATTTTGGAGGTATGGAGTGTATTCATTTTAAACAGCTACATTGGACATTTCTATATGTGCTGTTAGTAAAATCTATGAATATGATAGTTAAATCCATATGGATATTTCCATATGTGCTATTAATAAAATCTGTATCAAGTCTGCCTGGAGAATTTCCAGGGCCTTAATATATTACCATAAAGGTAGAAACATGGTGGTAGGTTGTGGCTGGGCAGCCTTACTTACATGGCAGCATACATGAAAGACTTATCTCTCCTGACAACAAGGCTACTTATTGCTAGGGTGAAAATCACCTTCTTTCTTTTGGATCAGTGAATTATTACATCTTTCTCTCTATAACAAATAGTTCACCATTTCTTAAGCAAGTATGATGTGCCAGGTACTGCATTAGATCCTAGAAATTAAAAAAACAAAAATTTTAGGCCGGGTGCGGTGACTCATGCCTGTAATCCCAGCACTTTGGGAGGCTGAGGCTGGTGGATCATGAGGTCAGGAGATGGAGACCATCCTGGCTAAGGCGGTGAAACCCCGTTTCTACTAAAAATACAAAAAAATTAGCAGGGTACGGTGGCGGGTACCTGTGGTCCCAGCTACTTGGGAGGCTGAGGCAGGAGAATGGCGTGAACCCAGGAGGCGGAGCTTGCAGTGAGCCANAGATAGGGTCTCACTCTGTCACCCAGGCTAGAGTGCAATGACACGATCATAGCTCACTGTAACTTTGAATTTCTGGGCTCAAGGGATCCTCTCCTCAGCCTCTAGAGTAGCTGGAACTATAGGCGCATGCCACACCAGCCTAATTTTTCTTTTTTTCTTTTTCTGTAGAGACAGGGTTTTGCTACATTGCCCAGCCTGGTCTCAAACCCCTGGCCTCAAGTGATTCTCCTGCCTTGGCCTCCCAAAGCACTGGGATTATAGGCGTGAGCCACTGTGCGCAGCCCCAAAATTGATTTTTTTTAAATGATTTATTGGGTTTCTATTTCCCATAAATAGGCTTTGAGTTTCTATCAATTTTTTTCTGTGCTTTTATTTTAAAATTTCCATGTTTATTAATATTCCAGTTAATTTTTCTTACTCTCCTCTTCTTTTCTCCCACACAGGGTAATATTTATATGTACTACAAATTGTATGGCTTCTATCAGAACCTGTATCGATATGTTCGATCCAGAAGTAATAGACAACTGATGGGCAAAGACATAAAAGTAAGGCTTGATTTAATCTGCTATAATACTCTTTCTTTTTTTAAACCAAGTGGATTTTTCAGTCTAAAAGAAGAGACAGAAGATAAACTCAAATGCTACAAAACAGAAATGCTGATTTCATTCTTGTGTAAACTGAAGGGACTAGGTATTCAGGATAACTGTTATTGAAAAGTAGCACTTTCCCTCTTTAGAGCAGTGATGTGAATCTTGTCCAACTGAACGGTGATCCCTTCATGCACCATTTTGATAGCAACCTTGAGTAGTTAGTCTCAGCGTGGCTGAGCCTAACTACCATTGTCCTTCCTGTCATTGGGGCCTTCAATCCAGCCTACTTTAAGGAAATTAGACTCTATTCGATTGAGTAAAAGCCTTTTGCTTTAATCGAATACCTTTTAAAACCTATGATTATACATTTTTACTCTTGGTAGATGATACTCAGCGTGCGTAAGAAAAGCTAGAAAGAAATTTTTTTCCATAGCAACATGATTATACTGAAGTGATTTTAGCAACCACTCTTTTAAAAATGTATTTGGTAGTTGTGTGCATGGATTCCCTGTGATAAGTCATCTAGTGGTAGACTCATGATTTTTATACTTTTCTGAATGTAATACTTCAATATTGTCGAGGCCCTGAGTGATTGTGTGGAACAAAGCCCCCCACCACCTCCACAACCCCATTAGATAGTGATACAAGTGAAAAGTAAGTTGTTACTGTTTTAACCACTAAAATAAAATAAGCTACATGTCAATAAAAGAGGTTTTAAAATGTACTTCATTATAGGTTTAGCGTGATATATAGCACAGCCAGTAAGGTAAAGTTCCTTCTTGCAGACATTTTAGGTATGCTATGTATTATTAATGAGGAAGAAACACAGAGACACACATCCACACACATACATATCTCCAAAACACACAAATTTCCCAGTCTCAGTAAACCAGAAGCCTAAGAAAACCAGGCAGCAGTCTGTAATCTTAGTCACTGCCAATAAGTCACTGGGGGGTGATTTACATTGCCAATGTTCTCACTTTTAACATTCTAAGAGAGTTTACCAAAAGCATGTCTCATTGCCGTATCCTCTTGCATCCAGGCTGTTGACGACTGTGCCCCATTTAAAATGTCCGACAATAAGACCCCTATCGTTCCTTGTGGTGCTATTGCCAACAGCATGTTCAATGGTAGGTGACTTTTCCTATCGCATGTTCAATGGTAGGTGACTTTTCCTATCTCCATGATGTACCCTTTCATGAGTGTGTAACAACCTAAATGTCCAGAAATTCACCTCTGAAGCTCAGTGGCAGTTTTTTGTTTTGTTCCATTTTAATTCTGTAAACATCATCTGGACTAAGCCAGAGCACTGACTTACAGTATATCATTTGCAAATAATTTCTGTCTTGCCAAATATCTGAAGGAATAGTCAAGGAACATGAGTTAAATGGAGTTTAAGGGTATTTTTCAATAATTGGCTCAATTTTGGCAGGAAAAAGAATAGTCTTGTGATTCTAGCATCCATGGCATGTAGAAGTGTTGAGAGTCTGCAAAATCCCTGATTTGTCAGCTGTGTCTGATTCTGCATTTCAAAGGGTGGCAAAATTGCTAGACTGCATCTCTAACATAATTTTTAATTTCCTTACAGACACCATAATTCTTTTACACAACATTAATTCATCTGTACAAATCAAAGTGCCAATGCTAAAGAGTGGACTTACTTGGTGGACAGATAAGTATGTCAAATTTCAGAATCCAAGTTCCAAGAATCTTGCTGATGAATTTAGAGGTAAGATCCATACAGTAGCTCAATATACTTATCTCTTTATGAAAACTTTGTTTCTTACATGTGGGGAAATGTTTATGAATCCTCCTTCTTTATCTCCTTGTTGACTCCTTTTTGTTCTAACTCTCCCTACCATGAACATCTCCAATGCACACCTATCAAAAACATGAAAAGATTGATGCCCTGGTTTCTTCCAGTTTTCATTAGGGAATAGACAATGGTTTAAGACACTTACTGCTTCAGCAATAATAAGGATGAACATGTAATTTGTTGTCCAAACTGGTACCCTTTAGAGAGTGAAAGGGGGCACTTGAATAGCTATATACTTACTTAAAATTTTTATATATCAATCAATAAATTGACATCATATTGATTGACTTATAAAATAATCCAATTTAAAACTATTTTCTTAGAAGGCCAAGATAGGCAGATCACTTGAGGACAGGAGTTTGAGATTAGCCTGGCCAAGATTGTGAAACTCTGTCTCTACTAAAAATACAAAAAATTAGCTGAGTGTGGTGGTGCATGCCTGTAGTCCCAGCTACCTGAGAGGATGAGGCTGGAGAATTGCTTGAACCTGAGAGGTGGAGGTTGCAGCAAGCCAGGATTGCACCACTGCATTCCAGCCTGGGTAACAGAGGGAGACTCTTTCCAAAAAAAAAAAAAA
>NW_016810413.1:891456-904657 GCF_001698545.2 Rhinopithecus bieti
ACCGTCTCAAGAAAAAAAAAAAAAAAAAAAAAAAGAATTCAAAAATCAAAATAGCATGTACATTAAACCCACTTTTAAAAAAACTATTCCAGTTATTCTCTAAACATTAAAAGATAACATAAGCTGAGTCCTGGGGGTGCTTCAAGATGGCTGACTAGATGTATCTGGTACTTGCTTCTTCCACAGACAGGAACCACAGAGAGTGAGTACGTAATCACTCTTGGAACTTACAATACTAGAATTCAACAGAGAAGTGATGGGAGGTGTTACCAGTGGTGAATCCACAGGGGTCTGCAGCAACTTGATTGTTGCCTCCTCTAAGGAAAGAATTCGGCCAAGGGGCAGAAGGCAGAGGGAGAGACCAAGGCGGCAAGTTTTAGAGCAGGAGTGAAAATTAAAAAGTTTTAGTGCAGGAATGAAAGGAAGTAAAGTATCCTCGGAAAAGGGCCAAGCGCGCGACTCGAGAGATCCAAGTGCCCTATTCAGCCTTTGACTTGGGGTTTTATACATTGGTGTGGTTCTGGAATTTGCATCTCTCCTGCCTTGATTTTCCCTTGGGGTGGGCTGTCTGCACACACAATGGCCTGCCGGCATTTGGCAGGGTTAGGCGGCGGGGTGGGGGCACATGCACCATGGGTTTACTAAAGTTGTGCATATGCTCATTTGAGGCATTTTTTTTTTCCTTACCAGTCAAATGTTCCTAGAGGAAAATCATGTATCAGTTAAATGCCTCCATTTTGCCTCTTAGTGTACATGCTTGAGCCTGCTCACCCAACTCCTGAGATTTTATTGGGAAGCTGATGATCACCAGCTTCGGGTATTGTCTACTAGGAGCCTGCTGGTCCCTGGAAATGAATTCCTGGAAACATACAACCTTGTTTGTACTAAGTTTCAATAAAGATTCAAACTTGTTCAAGTTTGAACTAAGTATGAATTAGGAAAAAATAGAAAACCTGAGCAGACAAATAATGAGGAGCAAGATTGAGTCAGTAATAAAAAATCTTCCAACAAAGAAAAAGCCAGGATTGGATGGATTTACTGCAATATCCTACCAAATGTATAAAGAATAACTAATACCAATCCTCCTCAAACTATTCCAAAAAATTGAAGATGAGGGAACTTTCTATAACTCTCTAATTCTGCAAGACTAGCATTATTACTCTGATACCAAAACCAGACAAGGACCCAACAAAATAAATGGAAACTATCGGCCAATATCCCTGATGAACATGAATGCAAAAATCCTCAACAAAATACTAGAAATCAAATCCAGTGGCACATCAAAAAAAAAAAAAAAATACACCATGATCATTACACATTCTATGCATGTAACAAAATTTTACATGCACCTCATAAATATGTACAAATATATCAAAAACAAATAAGTAAAATGTAAATCTTATTTTATTTTTNCAGGGTCTCACTTTGTTGCCCAGGCTAAAGTGCAGTGGCTCAATGACCACTCACTGCAGCTTTGACCTCCTAAGCTCAAGCTATCCTCCCAATCAGCAGCCACCCCAAGTAGCTGGGAATACAGGAACATGCTGCCACATCCAGCTATTTTTTTTTTTTTTTTCCAGACAGAGTCTTGCTCCATCGCCCAGGCTGGAGTACAGTGGCGGGATCTTGGCTCACTGCAACCTCCACCTCCCAGGTTCAAGCAGTTCTCCTGTCTCAGCCTCCTAAATAGCTGGGAGTACAGGCACATGCCACCACCGCATGCCACCACCACACCTGGCTAATTTTTGTATTTTTAGTAGAAACAAGGTTTCACCATATTGATCAGGCTGGTCTCGAACACCTGACCTCAGGTGATCCACCCACCTCTGCCTCCCAAAGTGCTGGGATTACAGGCATGAGCCACCACACCCAGCCCCTACCCAGCTAATTTTTAAATTTTTTTAGAGACAGGGTCTCACTATGTTGCCAAGGCTGGTCTTGAACTCCTGGCCTCAAATAATGCTCCTGAGACAAGGATTTGAATGTAATAAACAAACAAACAAACAAACAAGCAATCCTCCTGACTCAGTCTCTCAAAGTGCTGGGATTACAGTCATAAGCCCCCAGGCCTTGCCTGTAATCTTTTTTAAAGTCTCATTTAATGGTTAATCAATTGGAAATTGTTTACATCTTTAGCTGATTCTTTTCTTTTGACCCTAACTTCCTTTACTGAGAAAATATTCTATAGTGCTGAGGTATCTATTATGCTTATGGCCAATTTTACTAAATGGAGGATATTCTCAATTCTAATTTTTTTATTGAAGTATGTTACTATTTTAACCCAAATATTGACATAAGCACTGTCTTTTTGACTTCCCATAAGTTTTTTTTCTCATTTTGGTTCTTTGGAGTGCACCATGAAATGTAGATAAAATCCTACACCTTCTCAATATAGTATCATTCTGACACAGAAAATTTTGTCCAATTGGAAGTACAGCCAAGTGCAGGGGCTCATGTCTGTAATCCCAACACTTTGGGAGGCAAAGGCAGGAGGATTGCTTGAAGCCAGAAGTTTGATACTGGCCTGGGAAATGTTGTAAGATCCTGTTTCTATAAAAGCAATAAATAAATAAGAGCACTATCAAAAGAGTCTTCACATATATCAAGAGATTCCAAAGCATAATTACAGAATTTTAAAATTAAATCTTATACATATTTTGAACTCCCATTATGTAGTATATTCAATGATTCCCTTGCTCTTTTAGGGGTAAATTTCAATGCCTTCTTGTTTGCAAGCATGGTTTTCAATAATTACAATTCTCTAAATCTTCTAAAACTAGAGTTTTTGGTATTCCGTATTTCAGATACTTTGTTTAAAGATTTTCAACTACTTTGAACAAAATGCAACCAAAGTTAGAGGGCTTATTTACAGAAAAATCTCAGGGTTGTGGTAGGACACATGGTTTGATACAGAAAAAAGTTATTTAGAGGTTCAAACCCTTCTAAAATTCTGTCTGGTTGATGATGCCCAGCAATGAGAGACCACATATAATACCACATTGAAGTATTTGTTTAATTTAACATGTGTCATTATAAAAATTTTGCAAAGGAAAAATCAGTTTTTTGGCCAGATGCAGTGGCTCACGGCTGTAATCCCAGCACTTTGGGAGGCTGAGGGGGGCAGATCACAAGGTCAGGCATTCGAGACCAGCATAGCCAATATGGTGAAACCGCGTCTCTACTAAAAATACAAAAATTAGCCGGGCGTGGTGGTGGGTGCCTGTAGTCCCAGCTACTTGGGAGGCTGAGGCAGGAGAATCGCTTGAACCAGAGAGGCGGAGGTTGCAGTGAGCCAAGATTGCGCCACTGCACTCCAGCCTGGGCCACAGAGTGAGACTCCATCTCAAAAAAAAGAAAAAGAAAATTCAGTTTTTCTAACTGTTAATATACAAAAATACTTGAATTTGTACAACTACAGCTCTTCTTTTGATTAACAAAATATTGTAGCCTGTTTGGATACAACTGTGAATTATGTATGTACCATGACTAATTTTAAGTACATTTCTTCTCTGTCAATTTCTCAATTTACTAACAGCATTATCTTTACTCGGATGTTGTGCTCCACCAAATCTGCAGTTATGTTGTCACTACAGAACCAAACAATTTAAACCTGATTGTTGAATTCTGTTTAGGGGGTTTTGGTTTTTGGTTTTTGGGGTTTTTTTGAGGCAGAGTCTCTGTCTGTCGCACAGGCTAGAGTGCAGTGACACAATCTCAGCTCACTGCAACCTCCACCTCCCTGGCTCAAGCTATCCTCCCACCTCAGCCTCCTGAGTAGTTGGGACTAGAGGTGCGTGCCACCACACCCAGCTAACTTGTTTGGGGGTTTTTTGTCTGTTTTTTATAGAGATGGGGTTTCACCATATTGCCCAGCCTGGTATCAAACTCTTGGGCTAAAGTGGCCCACCCTCCCTGACCTCCCAAAATGCTGGGATTATAGGCATGAGCCACTACACCTGGCCAATTGTTGAATTTTGTAACTGAACTTATAGTAACGTTTATAATAATGTCACAGTTTTCATCATCAAAGATTGAACTTCTAAAAGGTTTGCTTTGACTTCGTGAGGAATCAAACCCACAAAATCAATTCATTATTATAATTAACCTATTTGATTTTCTATTTGAAGTATCTGAATACATTCATATAAAATTGACCTCATTTAACTATTTACAAATTATTTTTGCACTAAGCCAACACATTAAAAGCTGCTTTGATTACAAAAAAAGAAAACATCAACAACCAGTAGCTAGGCATAGCTGTGCACACCTGCAATCTCTGCTCTCGAGAGGGAGGTTGGGGAGGAGGGTCGCTTGAACCCAGGAGTTCCAGTCCAGCCTGGGCAACATGGCGATACCCCGTCTCTAAACAAACAAACAAAACAAAACAAAATGTAATAAAAAAGTGAAACTAGAAGGAAATTCATTTGATCTAAATGAAAAGTCATGCTCACACAATGATATATAAGTGGAACTTCTACAGATTGTTGTCTTTGGACACAATGTTTAAAAAATAAGCATAAACTTTTGAAGTAGATTCTAATGTTCTTCGGCAGATGTATATCTTTTGATTTGCACATGGTCATTTGAGACCACTATGGTACCCATGGTGGGGGGTAAATATCAACCAATATTGCAAGTATAACGTTCAATCATCTTGAAAAACTGTACTGAACTTTACATGAAATACGTGTTTTCCATTTTTTAGCTCTTCACAGCTAAAATGAATTATTAGCAAATAAGAAACTATTACCAATACAATAGTTATATAGTCACACCATATAATAAGTAACAAGGCCAGGTGCAGTGGCTCAACCCTGTAATCCTAGCACTTTGGGAGGCCAAGGTGGGTGGATCACCTGAGGTCAGGAGCTCGAGACCAGCCTGGCCAACGTGATGAAACCCCATCTCTACTAAAAATACAAAAATTAGCCAGGCATGGTCGCAGGCACCTATAATCCCAACTACTCAGGAGGCTGAGGCAGGAGAATTGCTTGAACCTGGAGGGCGGAGGTTGGAGTGAGCCAACTTCACCCCAGCCTGGACGAAAGAGCAAAACTTCATCTCAAAATAAATAAATATAAAATAAAATAAAGTAACAGAACCACTGTTGCAAGAGAGTTCAAACTACTCTCAGCAGGACTGCTCAGTACCTAGTTCCCACACATGCATCATGTATCCATAACCTAACCCATAATTTTCCACATTTCTCACTGACCCCGTTGATTTGCAGCCTGGCGGTTTCACACATCTCATAGGCTAACACAGAAAGAAACTATTGCCTAACTGGCTGGAATGCTTAACAGCTTGCATGAGTTACAGGGATATGTTTTATTATGTTTTGACTGGAAGGGTCTCTGGTTGACTTTCATGTATAATCATATGTAAAAGTAAGCATTCCATTCACTGCACATGGACATCTCACATATTACTAGATAAGATCATGGCTGGATGCTGGAAGGATGAAATTATATGTACCTTGTGTGGGATACAAGCTAAATTAGATGAGATAATGAACAACAGACATAAACTGGGACTGTGCTAGGCAAACTGATATATATGGTCACTGTATCTATAATTGAACTACTGTTTTCAAAAGGGACTTGGCCACATTCTGCAGCATTTTCTTACCACATAACTGTAGGCCTATACATGAAGGGTCCTTAGCTTTCTCTCATCATTGTTTTCAAAAGGGACTTGGCCACATTCTGTAGCATTTTCTTACCACATAACCATAGGCCTATACACGAAAGGTCCTTAGCTTTCATCTCCTGCTGCACTTTGTTCTTACCTCTATTGTAAGAGTTACCACATTATACTCTAATTATCTGTTTATATACCTGTCATGCCCACAGCCTGTAATCCTTGAAGAAAGAGATTCGGTCTTTCGCAGTTTTGTATAAGACATGCTTAGGAACATAGATTCAGGCCATCTTGAATCTATGCTCCCAAGAAAAAAATAATTTTATTAAAAAAAGAAATGCTTATAGATGAATAAATGGATCAATACAAACGACCCGAATGAACTTAGAAAATGAAGTTGATGTCTCTTAGACCATACTTTTCATACTCTCTGAAGACATGGGATGGCATAGAAGTAGGAGTTGGTAGGGGAGGATAAGCTTGAACCTGCATTTTAACAAGCCCCTGGGTGATTCTGATGTCAGTGGCTCATAGCACACACTGCCTTCAGTCATGAGCTCAGGCCAAAGTAGACAGAAGGTGAAGTCCACAGTGCAGGTGCCAAAGGCAATTTCAATTTTGATCAAAATTCTTCTAGCATCAGTGATTGTGGTCTTGGGAAAAGCCAAAATAAGTGGACTGTACAATATTTGCAGAAGATGCTCCAGCAGAGGATTATTTCCCAGGGGAATATAAGTGTAGAAACCTATGTCAGCAGATTAACCCAACAACACTCCACATATACTTTTACAAGCATCACAGCCCAAGCTTAGAAAACAGGTCTGGGTTTCTTTTAGAACATAGTTTAGTCCGTAGGCAGAGTTGAGAAAGAGTGACTCCCTATTTAGCATTCTAGCAACCTACAAATAGTAGAACTGGCTTTATGGAAGTAAAATTTTCATTAAGCAATTTACTCTTTCTGACTAGCTCTTTACAATTCTTAATGGTTTTTGTCATCAGATTTAACTGGAACCTTTCATCCCTTTATCTAGCATTTATTTAATACCTACTGTGGGCCAGGCACTAGACTCAATGCTATTGAAAACACAGACAAGGATGACACTGTTCTCAAGTCTCCTATAGAGTGGGAGGGACAAACATGCCTCCTGTTGTAAAGTGGGAAGTGTGAGAATGACAGTAAACCCAACGGGCTCCTCTCCTGGAACCACCTTCCACCCTGTGCTTCCAACATTTCTGCAGCTCCCAAACCTACCAGGCTTCCTGGCTTGAGAACAGGCTCACAATGCCTTTGCTTTCCACTACCTCCCACTTACCAATTTCTCCTCTCTCCTTCCAGCTTTAGCTCTTAGATGCAGTGCTGCAGTGAACATCTATGTAACCCAATCTTCATGCCATGATTATTTCCTTAGAATACATTCCTAGAAACAGAATTTCTGGGCCAAAATGTATGCAAAATATTAAAGCATTCAATGCATGTTCCTAGATTGCCGAAGAAGTTAGTGCACCTATCTGCTCTGTACAAGAGTTCTCATTTCTACTGCCTCTTCAATGGTTGTCACTTTTTTGTTGTTAAATATTAACCAATTTTTAGATGAAAATGGTATCTTGGTTTAATTTGCACTCCTTAGATTACTAGTAAAATTAAATAAAATAAAGATATTTCCCAATAAAAGTTTTAAAAAGGTATTTCCTATGTTTATCACTGAATGCAAACACCATGATCATTTTGTTCTATTTTTTTAAACGCTTTATATGCATTGAATGTAGTTGAAGACACAGTATGCATATAATTTGATAGTCTGCTCTTTTTTTTTTTTTTTTCTTTTTTGAGACAGAGTCTTACTCACTCTGTCGCCTAGGTTGGAATGCAATGATGCGATCTCGGCTCACTGCTATCTTCAACTTCCAGGTTCAAGCAGTTCTCCTGCCTCACCCTCCCAAGTAGCTGAGATTACAGGAGTGCACCACCATGCCCAGCTAATTTTTGTATTTTTAGTAGAAATAGGTTTCATCATGTTGGCCAGGCTGGTCTTGAACTCCTGACCTCAAGTGATTCACCCACCTGGGCCTCCCAAAGTGTTGGGACTACAGGCATGAGCCCCCACACCCAGCCAATATTCTGCTCTTTATTAACTTAATGAAAATATCATGAATCTTTAGAACCTTTAAAGCCATTATTTTTCATGGTTGCACACTCAGGTAGCTAACACACACATACACACTTTTTTAAAAACTATAATTTCTATTTCTATTTCCTCAAGAATGCAGAAGTTCTTTCATTCTCTACGTTCTAAAGAAAGCTGAAGAGAAGAGATGATTTTTTTCTCTATCATATCACTTATTTTCTTCCCACAGGAACCACAAAGCCTCCAAACTGGCCCAAGCCTATCTATGACTTGGATAAAAAGGATCCAAGAAACAATGGCTTCCTCAATGATGACTTCATTGTGTGGATGCGGGCAGCTGCCTTTCCCACTTTCAAAAAACTGTATGGTCGACTCAATCGAACACACCATTTTATAGAAGGCTTGCCTGCTGGTAATTATAGTCTCAACATAACCTATAGTATCCTTTCATACCACTTTTCTTTGTGGAGATGAAAGAAAACCTGGCTGCTGGTTGTTGAGATTCTATACTTTTCTATTTTCCAATCAAATCTGTATACCAAAAAAAAAAAAACATGTGTAAGGGAGGATAAAATTCTCCTCTTCCCTCCCAGGGGCTCCAGCTGGGACTGACAGATTAACAACAGAAAAGCATATGAATGTTATGCCTTTACATGTACATGTGAGCCCTTACAAGAAAAATGGACACTAAAAAAAGAAGTGACTAAGTCTAAGCGCTCATATGCTAGACTGAACAAAGAATGGCAATTGTAGAAACGTAACTAGGAAGATAAAGGTTAGTTTAGCAAGGCTTTTTTTGTTTGTTTTGTTTTGCTTTTTTTTGTTTTGTTTTGTAGAATTCTCTCAGTCTCAACTCTCTGGGAGGCCGAGGCAGGCGGATCACGAGGTCAGGAGTTTGAGACCAGCCTGACCAACATGGTGAAACCTGGTCTCTACTGAAAATACAGAAAAAATTAGCCAGGCGTGGTGGCACATGCTTGTAATCCCAGCTACTCAGGAGGGTGAGGCAGGAGAATCACTTGAACCTGGGAGGTGGAGGTTACAGTGAGCCGAGGTTGCACCACTGCAGTTCAGCCTGGGTGACAGACTGAGACTGTCTCAAAAAAAAAAAAAAAAAAAAAAAGAAAGAAAGATTAAATAACACCAGGCCTAGAGATCTGTTAAAAAAAAACTGTGAGGAGAAGCATGCCAGATAGGATGGGAGGAGATGGAAGACTATGAAAATACGAGTTTGATTAAGTAAATATAGACTAAATATTACCAAAACTGAGCCTACAGAACCTTTTATTCTAGGGAAAAGTATCACAGACCACAGGAGCTCTGGACTCAAGGAACAGGTCCAGTTCATCCAAATCCACGTGAAGTGTGCGACAGGCTCTACACTGAAGACGCCGTGTTCCTCCCTCCCTTAGGCACAAAGCCAGCATGTGGGAGATGGTGCCCTAACGATTAGGGATATATGGTCCAACTCAGGAGACATATGCTTATTTTTACTTTTATTTACATATTTGCTTTTGAGACAGGGTCTTGCTGTGTTGCCCAGGCCAGAGTACAGTGGTGCAGTCACATCTCATTGCAGTCTTGACCTCCTAGATTCGAGTGATCTTCCCACCTCAGTCTCTCAAGTAGCTTGGACTACAGGCACTCACCACCATGCCCAGCTAATTCTCTCTCTCTGTTTTTTTTTTTAAGAGATGGGGTCTCCCTTGCTGCCCAAGCTGACACATGCTTAAATATGAATCTGAATTTTTTCACTTAATGTAAAAATACAAATGTAGCTGTTGATTTGAAAACAAACAGAACTGGCCGGGCGCGGTGGCTCAAGCCTGTAATCCCAGCACTTTGGGAGGCCGAGACGGGCGGATCACGAGGTCAGGAGATCGAGACCATCCTGGCTAACACGGTGAAACCCCGTCTCTACTAAAAATACAAAAAACTAGCTGGGTGAGGTGGCGGGCGCCTGTAGTCCCAGCTACTCGGGAGGCTGAGGCAGGAGAATGGCGTGAACCCGGGAGGCGGAGCTTGCAGTGAGCTGAGATCTGGCCACTGCACTCCAGTCCGGGCGACAGAGCGAGACTCCGTCTCAAAAAAAAAAAAAAAAAAAAAAAAAGAATTAAGTGAAATAACCAGGCATGGTGGCTCACACCTGTAATCTCAGCACTTTGGAAAGCAGAGGCAGCAGGATCACCTGAGCTCAGGAGTTGGAGACCAGTCTGGGCAACATAGTTGAGACCTCGTCTCTACAAAATATCAAAAAATTAGCCAGGTGTGGTGACATATATCTGTAGTTTCAGCTACTTGGGAGGCTGAGACAGGAAGATTGCTTGAGCCCTGGAGGTTGAGGTTACAGTGAGCCATATTTGTGCCACTGCATTCCAGCCTGGGCAACAGAGTGAGACAGTCTCAAAAAAAATAAAAATAAATAAATAAATAAATAAAAATTATTTCAGTGAAATGGATGTCAGGCTCCTCAGGTACATAATTNGAAAACAAACAGAACTTAACTTTAGCATAGCACCAAACACTACCTTTAAGAAATTATATATTTAAATGCAATTTACACTAACTCTGTTCTTTAGATTTAATTTTAAAGTCTCCTCTTGATTCTCCCTGAGGTAGCATTCTCTGGAGGCAGAATCATTCCAGGGCTTCTACATGACTTTGAAATTGCAGCCCAATTAGCACCGCTGTGTTCATCCTCCCAAGGCTGCTGGCTAGTTGTTCAATGAGACCCCTAATGGGTCAATTTTAACACAAAACTGTCCACCTCCTTAGTTTCTTTACCTTTCAGGGAGGCTGAATAAGAAATTCTTGGGGAGAAGGGAATGATGGCGTGTGCTCCAGTTCCCTGCTCCAACTTTTCTTCCTTTCCATCCTAGAACAGGTGTGTGGACATCTCCATTCGGACAGGGAAGTGGGCGCATTTCTCAGTCAGAAATGCCCCCACTGATGAGATGCCATCTCTGCCTCTCAACTTTTTGTCTCCTTTTGTTTACTGACCAGGTGGAGCTATGCCTTCAGTTAGTTCCTTTAGCAGGGTGTCTAATTCTGTGAAAATGAAAATGAAAGCCATAAATTGCCTCTGGTGGAGCATTATAGGTACAGATCAAAGAGTAAACTCTTTGAATAAGAATTTCAGTAAACTCCTCTCTCCCTCAAAATTATTATTATTATTATTTATTTATTTATTTATTTTGAGATGGAGTCTCGCCTATGGCCCAGGCTGGAGTGCAGTGGCGCGATCTCGGCTCACTGCACTCCGCTTCCCGGGTTCACGCCATTCTTCCTGCCTCCTCCCGAGTAGCTGGGACTACAGGCGCCTGCCACCACGCCCGGCTAATTTTTTTTGTATTTTTAGTAAAGACGGGGTTTCACCATGTTAGCTAGGATGGTCTCGATCTTCCAACCTTGTGATCCACCCGCCTCGACCTCCCAAAGTGCTGGGATTACAGGTGCGCCCGGCCTCCCTCAAAAAAATTTAAGCAGAGGTTGAAAGTTGCTTAAAACTAGTCTCTCAGGTTAGGCCTTCTGATTCTGTCAATTTTGGGGCTGCCTTACCATCAAAGCAGTTATGGGTGCATTCAAGGAGCAAGAAAAAAGCTTCATGCACTGCTATACCACAATGCGTTAGGATGACTTTAGGGTTGGGAGGATGAGGGAGAGGCATGTTCCCAATAACAGAGACATTCTGTTTCTCCTCTCTGGACATGCCCTCCCTGGGTGACTACATTCACAGTCATGTCTTCATGCTAATCCCTCTCAAATGAAAATCTGTGTAAGTAGAACTTCAGTGCTAAGCTTCAGGCCTATACCTGCACTACCTGGGTAGAGCTCTGGTGTGAGTATTATCCAACCAGACTAAGAAAGTGCCTACCACTTCTAAGGGGAAAAAAGATGTTCTGTGTATGAGGAGAAGACCCTCTCATATAGAACTGAGGGAGGGAGAAAGCAGATGGGTTGAGGTGGCACCCAAGGGCCTGGTGACAATGAGGAATTCTGACGGAAAAGGAGAGACTGAACTAGTTCCCTACTAATTTTCCTTGTGCCTTTAAATAGCACGTTGCCAAGTGATTTGAGGCCCTTTAATAGCTTTGCTGGGAAATGCCTCTGTCCTGTGCCGTTGCTATGAGAAGCCTTTCTTTGTTTATTAGTTTGGTTTACAAAAGGCACCAGATGTTTTAAAACCTCAGGCCACATGTATAATCAAAATGACATCATTAAAATGCTAACGATAGCAAACCCACTTCAAACACTTTCTCCCCAGCATGGGGATACTGGCCTTGCGAAAACCCAAATGAATGTACCACCTTTAGTTCGACCACCAAAAATGTTTTGTGATCTTTTTGTTTGTTTGTTTGTTCTTCACTCCCCTTAAAGAATTTTCCCTGAGGTAGGAATTCAAACCTTAGCCTATTAAAGGACTATATAGCCTGCCTGGGTCTCCTGATTCATATTTAAAAATTTAGGTTTGTATTCTTTTCATTTCCTTGGGTTTGTCAAAGGAAATTAAATATATTTGTTCATTATTCAGTTGTCTGTAAGTCGTTCAGATCTGTGTCAGAATCTCTTTTGTAGCTTACAACTATGTAGAGGGAAGGCTTGTTTTCATTTTCATTCCAGCAAGATATAGAGCAGTGCTTGGTAAAGATTAAGTTGCACCATATGAGATTAAATATTTCACCATTTTTTACCAACAAAAAAGCGCAATTTTATATGCGTCAACCTAATATATTCAGTATACGCAATACTACAAATGTGAAGTGTTGAGACAGATCCTTAACAGGTCTTCTTAGACTTTCCAGTAACCAGGTTCCATGGAGAAAAATCAGTTGTTCTCTCCACCCTGACATGGTGTGGGGGTAATAGCCTTTTCTTAGGTCTTGCCTACACAGTGACAGGAGCTATAACATGGTTGGCCTCCTTTGCCATGATGGCAATTCACATCATGCTGAAAAACAAGAAAATGTCCTTCTTCCATCAGTAAAGTCAAGCTTTAAAAAGAAAAGGAGGAAACAAAAATGGACAGTGAAGTAACAGAACCAAAGATGTCTGAAGGGCTTGAAATGACTGGAATGTTTCAACAAGGGGAACTAGATTGACTGAACTAAAATCAATTTGAAATAGATAATGAAGAGAATTTTAGAGTTAAAAAGAAGAAGAAGGAAGAAGAGGGGAGGCATAATTATATGTAGTAAAATGTCCTTGGTATGGGGAGAATAAATCACTCTTGAGCTCTAGACCAGTTCTCCAGTATTTATTTGAAGTCCTTGAGCCTAAAGGCAGGTGAACTCCGTAAGAGAGTGCCATCACCAGAAAAGAGCAAGCAACCTGGGGTGTCCACGTTTAGGTGAGTCCTAACCATCAGATCAGGCTCAAACTATGAGTCTTCACTGGCTATCTGAAATTTTCATTTTTTTTTTTTTTTTTTTTTTTTT